>NC_084556.2:49210000-49312500 GCF_033978685.3 Nerophis lumbriciformis
AGTGTGTGTTAATGTGTATTGGTGTGTGTGTGTTTGCTTCACTGATGAGTGTGTTTAATATGTTTGTGTGTTTGCTTCACTGATGAGTGTGTTTAATATGTTTGTGTGTTTGCTTCACTGATGAGTGTGTTTAATATGTTTGTGTGTTTGCTTCACTGATGAGTGTGTTTAATATGTTTGTGTGTTTGCTTCACTGATGAGTGTGTTTAATATGTTTGTGTGTTTGCTTCACTGATGAGTGTGTTTAATATGTTTGTGTGTTTGCTTCACTGATGAGTGTGTTTAATATGTTTGTGTGTTTGCTTCACTGATGAGTGTGTTTAATATGTTTGTGTGTTTGCTTCACTGATGAGTGTGTTTAATATGTTTGTGTGTTTGCTTCACTGATGAGTGTGTTTAATATGTTTGTGTGTTTGCTTCACTGATGAGTGTTTAATATGTGTGTGTGTTTGCTTCACTGATGAGTGTGTTTAATATGTTTGTGTGTTTGCTTCACTGATGAGTGTGTTTAATATGTGTGTGTGTTTGCTTCACTGATGAGTGTGTTTAATATGTTTGTGTGTTTGCTTCACTGATGAGTGTGTTTAATATGTTTGTGTGTTTGCTTCACTGATGAGTGTGTTTAATATGTTTGTGTGTTTGCTTCACTGATGAGTGTGTTTAATATGTTTGTGTGTTTGCTTCACTGATGAGTGTGTTTAATATGTTTGTGTGTTTGCTTCACTGATGAGTGTGTTTAATATGTTTGTGTGTTTGCTTCACTGATGAGTGTGTTTAATATGTTTGTGTGTTTGCTTCACTGATGAGTGTGTTTAATATGTTTGTGTGTTTGCTTCACTGATGAGTGTGTTTAATATGTTTGTGTGTTTGCTTCACTGATGAGTGTGTTTAATATGTTTGTGTGTTTGCTTCACTGATGAGTGTGTTTAATATGTTTGTGTGTTTGCTTCACTGATGAGTGTGTTTAATATGTTTGTGTGTTTGCTTCACTGATGAGTTTTATTTAATAAGATCTAAATAATAATAATGAATAATAAATAATGAATAAAGTTTGGACACCCCTGAATTAGAGTGTATTTGATATCGATATTTCAGTATCGATCTGGCCCCCGCATATTTTGACTTTTCAGTACGTGGCCCTCGCTGGAAAAAGTTTGGACACCCCTGAATTAGAGTATCAAAAGTATCCATATTTTGATTTGAGAATCGATATTAGAGCATAAAACTATGGTATCGGCGGTATCGATATTTCAGTATCGATCTGGCCCCCGCATATTTTGACTTTTCAGTACGTGGCCCTCGCTGGAAAAAGTTTGGACACCCCTGAATTAGAGTATCAAAAGTATCCATATTTTGATTTGAGAATCGATATTAGAGCATTAAACTATGGTATCGGCGGTATCGATATTTCAGTATCGATCTGGCCCCCGCATATTTTGACTTTTCAGTACGTGGCCCTCGCTGGAAAAAGTTTGGACACCCCTGAATTAGAGTATCAAAAGTATCCATGTTTTGATTTGAGAATCGATATTAGAGCATAAAACTATGGTATCGATATTTCAGTATCGATCTGGCCCCCGCATATTTTGACTTTTCAGTATGTGGCCCTCGCTGGAAAAAGTTTGGACACCCCTGAATTAGAGTATCAAAAGTATCCATATTTTGATTTGAGAATCGATATTAGAGCATAAAACTATGGTATCGGCGGTATCGATATTTCAGTATCGATCTGGCCCCCGCATATTTTGACTTTTCAGTACGTGGCCCTCGCTGGAAAAAGTTTGGACACCCCTGAATTAGAGTATCAAAAGTATCCATGTTTTGATTTGAGAATCGATATTAGAGCATAAAACTATGGTATCGATATTTCAGTATCGATCTGGCCCCCGCATATTTTGACTTTTCAGTATGTGGCCCTCGCTGGAAAAAGTTTGGACACCCCTGAATTAGAGTATCAAAAGTATCCATATTTTGATTTGAGAATCGATATTAGAGCATAAAACTATGGTATCGGCGGTATCGATATTTCAGTATCGATCTGGCCCCCGCATATTTTGACTTTTCAGTACGTGGCCCTCGCTGGAAAAAGTTTGGACACCCCTGAATTAGAGTATCAAAAGTATCCATGTTTTGATTTGAGAATCGATATTAGAGCATAAAACTATGGTATCGATATTTCAGTATCGATCTGGCCCCCGCATATTTTGACTTTTCAGTATGTGGCCCTCGCTGGAAAAAGTTTGGACACCCCTGAATTAGAGTATCAAAAGTATCCATATTTTGATTTGAGAATCGATATTAGAGCATAAAACTATGGTATCGGCGGTATCGATATTTCAGTATCGATCTGGCCCCCGCATATTTTGACTTTTCAGTACGTGGCCCTCGCTGGAAAAAGTTTGGACACCCCTGAATTAGAGTATCAAAAGTATCCATGTTTTGATTTGAGAATCGATATTAGAGCATAAAACTATGGTATCGGCGGTATCGATATTTCAGTATCGATCTGGCCCCCGCATATTTTGACTTCTCAGTACGTGGCCCTCGCTGGAAAAAGTTTGGACACCCCTGAATTAGAGTATTAAAAGTATCCATGTTTTGATTTGAGAATCGATATTAGAGCATAAAACTATGGTATCGGTGGTATCTACATTTCAGTATCGATCCGATACCAATTTAGAATGTCGATACAACTTTGCGTTAAGAGTTAGTTGTGTGTCGCTAAAGTCACTATGGAGTTCAAACCGCCATCACACAGGACGTCGGTGCACGGCCGCGCGCGCGGAGGCGTCATGTTAGTGCGCTCCGGTCTTAAAGGGCAACAATTTATCTCCTCTGTGACATTTGCAAAATCTGCCACAAACGCAGGCTGACTTTGCCTTGATGAATACTCTTGCTTAAGTGCACCGCCGCCACTTGAAGACGTCAACATTTAATAGCAGATTCAAGTGTTAGTGTGTGTTCTTGTATTTCTACCCTTCTTGAGACATCAACAAGGAAAAGTAGCTTCCATATGAGGAGGTGTGAACAAGTGATGACATAAATCATGGTCCCAATACGGAAAACCATTGCATCTAATAGAGAATGTCTCATTTGCCAAAAAAGGAGAGATTTTTCAAATTGACTGTGTGTCGCTTTTAAAAGTGCTCCCCCTCTGGTCAACATATGAAATAACAAGTGTGTGTAAAAAATTGAAATGCGCCCCTTTTGGCCAAAATGTATTAAAAAATAAAATAAATATGTTTATAGAGACATACTGTAATAACATGAAGTAAATAATGAAGATTAGAAAACAATTACAAACAAAACAATAAAATTAACTAAAAGCAGTTTTTTTCTCACGTGTTGACTTTTTTCTTATAAAATTGGGAACAATTTCTCATATTCTTTCTGTTTCTATAATATTGCAATATTTTCTCGAAAAGTATGACTTTTTTATGTTATTTTATTACTTTTTAATGCAAAATGGTGACATTTGTCATATTCTGACTTTTATCACAATGTAGCCAATTTTTTTGGCGTCCTTGTAAAATAGTGAAATTTTTTGAGTAAAATTTTGCTTTTGTCATAATTTTGCTGACTAAAATTCAGATGATTTTTTATAATATTGCCAAAAAAATAATTTTTCTTATAAAATTGTGACTTTTGTCGAGTAAAATTATGACTCTTTTTATAAAATTGCCAAAATGTTAAGCTTTTTCTTGTAAAATTGCGACTGTTATTGAGTAAAATTCCAACTTGTATCACAATATTACACAAATGTTCTGTTTTTCTTGTGAAATTTTGACTTGCGTTGAGTAAAATTACGACTTTTATTATAATACTGCCAAAATTCTTAGGTTTTCTTGTGAAATTGTGACATTTTTCTTGTGAAATTCCAACTCATTTTTCACAACAAGGTTTTTTATATTTGCATAGTATGCATAAATTATTAATGTTGTAAATACACTTCTTTATATATCTAGAAAGGCTGGTCCTAAAAAGGGAGGCATTTTTTGGAGGTCTCAAGAAGGTATGAAATACTAGAATGTGTGTGTGTGTGTGTGTGTGTGTGTGTGTGTGTGTGTGTGTTCTTGACATCGACAAGGAAAAGTAGCTTCCATATGAGGAGGTGTGAACAAGTGATGACATAAATCATGGTCCCAATACGGAAAACCATTGCATCTAATAGAGAATGTCTCATTTGCACCCCTGGTGGTGAAATCTATCAAAATGAGGGTGGTCCCAAAAAGGAGGGATTTTTCAAATTGACTGTGTGTCGGTTTTAAAAGTGCTCCCCCTCTGGTCAACATATGAAATAACAAGTTTGTGTAAAAATTTGAAATGCGCCCCTTTTGGCCAAAATGTATTAAAAAATAAAATAAATATGTTTATAGAGATATACTGTAATAACTTGAAGTAAATAATGAAGATTAAAAAACAATTACAAACAAAAAAATAAAATGAACTAAAAGCAGTATTTTTCTCACATTAAGTCGACTTTTTTCTTATAAAATTGGGAACAATTTCTCATATTCTTTCTGTTTCTGTAATATTGCAATATTTTCTCGAAAAATGATTACTTCTTTATGTTTAATTATTACTTTTTAATGCAAAATTGTGACATTTGTCATTTAAAATTCGGACTTTTATCACAATGTAGCCAATTTTTTTGCCGTCCTTGTAAAATAGTGACATTTTTTGAGTAAAATGTGACTTTTGTCATAATTTTGCTGACTAAAATTCAGATTATTTTTTATAATATTGCCAAAAAAAATAATTTTCCTTATAAAATTGTGACTTTTGTCGAGTAAAATTACGACCCTTTTCATAAAATTTGTCATGTCTGTGTGATCATGTTTTTGTTTTAGTCATGTTCGGTTTTGTTTTTGGACTTTTTGTGCACTTTTGTTTTGTCACCATAGCAACCATTAGTTTTCACCTGTCACGTCACGCACCTGTTTCACGTTTTGAGTCACGCACCTGCTTTCACTAATCATGTCTATAGTATTTAAGTTCATTGTTTTCAGTTTGTCGTTCTGACGACATCCCACAATTATGCTCTACACACTTTTCATCCTCTTAGATCATGCTTCATGTCCCATGCCAAAGTAAGTTTTTGTTCCATGTTTATAGTCTTTTTGGTTTCATAGTTTGTTCTCCGCCATTGTGCGCGCCTTTTGTTTACTTCTTTTTGTAGTTATAGTGTTTAAAATAAATTATGTACTTACATTCCCGTCTCGCCCGAGCCAACTTTCCGTTGCATCCCGGAAAAGCAAACACCCAGGACCAAGTCATGACAAAATTGCCAAAATGTTAAGCTTTTTCTTGTAAAATTGCGACTGTTATTGAGTAAAACTCCAACTTTTATCACAATATTGCACAAATGTTTTGTTTTTCTTGTGAAATTTTGACTTGCGTTGAGTAAAATTACGACTTTTATTATAATACTGCCAAAATTCTTAGGTTTTCTTGTGAAATTGTGACCTTTTTCTTGTGAAATTCCAACTCATTTTTCACAACAAGCTTTTTTATATTTGCATAGTATGTATATATTATTAATGTTGTAAATACACTTCTTTATATATCTAGAAAGGCTGGTCCTAAAGAGGTAGGCATTTTTCGGAGGTCTCAGAAGGTATGAAATACTAGAATGTGTGTGTGTGTGTTCTTGTATTTCTACCCTTCTTGAGACATCAACAAGGAAAAGTAGCTTCTATATGAGGAGGTGTGAACAAGTGATGACATAAATCATGGTCTCAATACGGAAAACCATTGCATCTAATAGAGAATGTCTCATTAGATGCAGATTATTTTTTATAATATTGCCAAAAAAAATAATTTTCCTTATAAAATTGTGACTTTTGTCGAGTAAAATTACGACCCTTTTCATAAAATTTGTCATGTCTGTGTGATCATGTTTTTGTTTTAGTCATGTTCGGTTTTGTTTCTGGACTTTTTGTGCACTTTTGTTTTGTCACCATAGCAACCATTAGTTTTCACCTGTCACGTCACGCACCTGGTGGTGAAATCTATCAAAATGAGGGTGGTCCCAAAAAGGAGGGATTTTTCAAATTGACTGTGTGTCGGTTTTAAAAGTGCTCCCCCTCTGGCCAACATATGAAATAACAAGTTTGTGTAAGAAATTGAAATGCGCCCCCCTTGGCCAAAATTGATTAAAAAATAAAATAAATATGTTTATAGAGATATACTGTAATAACTTGAAGTAAATAATGAAGATTAGAAAACAATTACAAACAAAAAAATAAAATTAACTAAAAGCAGTCTTTTTCTCACAATGTGTCGACTTTTTTCTTATAAAATTGGGAACAATTTCTCATATTCTTTCTGTTTCTATAATATTGCAGTATTTTCTCGGAAATTATGACTTTTTTATGTTATTTTATTACTTTTTAATGCAAAATGGTGACATTTGTCAAATAAAATTTTGACTTTTATCACAATGTAGCCAATTTTTTTGGCGTCCTTGTAAAATAGTGACATTTTTTGAGTAAAATGTGACTTTTGTCATAATTTTGCTGACTAAAATTCAGATTATTTTACAATATTGCCAAAAAATAATAATTTTCTTTTAAAATTGTGACTTTTGTCGAGTAAAATTACGACCCTTTTCATAAAATTGCCAAAATGTTAAGCTTTTTCTTGTAAAATTGCGACTGTTATTGAGTAAAATTCCAACTTTTATCACAATATTGCACAAATGTTCCGTTTTTCTAGTGAAATTTTGACTTGCGTTGAGTAAAATTACGACTTTTATTATAATACTACCAAAATTCTTAGGTTTTCTTGTGAAATTGTGACATTTTTCTTGTGAAATTCCAACTCATTTTTCACAACAAGCTTTTTTATATTTGCATAGTATGTATATGTTATTAATGTTGTAAATACAAATCTTTATATATCTAGAAAGGCTGGTCCTAAAGAGGGGTTTTTCAAAATTAGTGTGTCGGTTTTAAAAGTGCTCCCCTCTGGTCAACATATGAAATAACAAGTGTGTGTAAAGAAAATTGAAATGCGCCCCCCTTGGCCAAAATTAATTAAAAAATAAAATAAATATGTTTATAGAAACATACTGTAATAACTTGAAGAAATAAAAAAAATAAAATAAAAAAAGGAGCTAAAAGCAGTCTTTTTCTCACAATGTGTTGACTTTTTTTCTTATAAAATTGGGAACAATTTCTCATATTCTTTCCATTTCTGTAACAATGCAATATTTTCTGGTAAAATATTTTTTTTGTTTTGTAAAATTATTACTTTTTATTGCAAAATGCTGACATTAGTCGTATAAAATTCAGACTTTTATCACAATATTGACAAATGTTTTTGTTGTTCTTGTAAAGTAGTGAATTTTTTTTAGTAAAATTATGACATTTCTCTAAGGCTGCAGCTAACGATTATTTTTCTATCGATTAATCTATAGATTATTTTTTCGATTAATCGGTTAATCTATATATTATTTTTTCGATTAATCTATAGATTATCTTTCCTTTTACCGATTATTTTTTTTATTTAAAATGAAGATGAAAAAATAAATGTTGGCCAGTTTTTTCAAAAGGCATGACTTTTATATACAAGAAAAAAAGTATGGCCACTCAGTCAACATTGACAACAACATGACAAAATATTCTGTAACAATGTAAACATTTAAAACTTTTAACATTTAACAAAATTAAAAGTAGCTTATTTGCTTTTTAATGTGCAAATATAAAAGTAAACATCCAGTGCAAATCTTAATATTCTGCAATAGTATAAGCATTTCTAAAGTAAAAGTATTGCTTATTTTGCTTTAAAATGTGCAAAAATAAAGATAAACATCCAATACAAAAAAGTGCAAAACGAAATATTCTGTAACAGTGTAAACATTTCAACAAAAGTAAAAGTATTGCTTATTTTGCTTAATAACACAACAATGATAGTATGATTAAAGTGAAAGTTAATTGTTGGTTTGTACATAGTATATGTAACTGTTAATGTTGTAAAAGGTATTTGCACAACTAATTAACGTTAGCGTTAAAGAGGAGCGCGTCTTTGTGAACACTGAACAGGCATGCCAAACGCGCCTCTCAGAGCGAAACAGTGTTTTAGTTTATGAATTTACAACGCAGATACAAATGACACATTCATGATTTTGTGTAATGATGACAATGTATACTCACGCGGACGATTGACTAGTTGATGGTGATGGCAAGAACGCTGTCGGGTGTTTTCTTTTCAAATGTTCCTTCATAGCCGTTGTGCTGCTATGATAGGCCATTTCCGCTCGACACAGTGTGCATACAACAACTGTCAAGTGTTTTGCTTTTTTCGCTGTGCTTATCCCACACTTGAAGGGATGTACCAATGCTGAATGTGGCTTCTGGATTTCACTCAAAAGACCAGACCGTAGTTACTTTTTCCTTTTATTTTCCTTTAGTTTGCAACAGTTTTTCCAACCAAGAAACAGCTTCTTTTTTCTTCTTTAGTCTTTTTAGCAGTCTTTAGCAGTGTTAATAGACTTTAGTTTCTTTAGCTGTCATTAGCTGTCTTTAGTAGCCTTTAGTAGCCTTTAGCTTCTTTAGTAGGTGAAAAACCTTTAAGGACAAAACACCACAAGATTAACATGCTGTAAAAAATCAATCAATTATCAATCCCATAATTTACAACTATTAATTAGCTATCAAACTCTTAACCATTAAACAAGTGCAAGAAAATGGACACATCTTTTCCCTTTAAGTTAAAACAGATTTTAAATAAATTGTCTCAACATAAATGCACCAAGATACATATAAAATACATTTAACACCAGAAACACAATAGATAAATGCAACAGAAAACCCAATATGCAAATACATAAATACCTAACCAATTAACCACCTATTTAGATACATATTTAAAATCCATATTCAATATAAATATATTATTAATTTAGCAGTGAAACACTCAATCTTAAACGCTGTCTACTGGTAGAAAAATGCCCCTTTTTCTACGCCCTCACCAACACAGTTAAATCCAACACTTTAAATTGAGCGACTTCACCCTCCTGATGAAGCAAACTGCTCCAACATTTATCAAACTAAGCAAAGAATATCAACACTAAACAACAGTTACATAACACACTGTGTGTATTTAGCCTCCAGACTAAGCACGCTACATGCACACAACCCCCCCTCCCATCTCACCAGCGCAACAGGTGCGCCACACCCACGAAGAGAAATATTAAATCTTACATACTTTTGGCACAACTCTGGGTTATCTGTAATGAACTAAACCTTTTTCCACTCTGCGCTGGCGTCTTTTGTACTCCTTGATTTGACACAGCGGTCTAATTACCGGGCTCGCGCACCAGCAGATGAGACAGGAGCGCGCCGCGTTATACCTGCGCGCGAACGTAAACTGATCGGCTCTGATTTTATAAGCCGACTGGCCGAAATAATGCCGAATTATATACATTTGTTTATTGAAATACTCCCACACTTTTGACGACTTTTGGCGTGCTTTTTTTCCCTCGCTCGCACCGCTCGCATCATCTGCTTTGCGCTCCGCCATGACGGCAGTGTGACGTAAATATGCGACGCGTCGAAGCATAAAAACGACGTCGACGTATTTACGTAACCGATGACGTCGACTACGTCGACGCGTCGTTTCAGCCTTACATTTCTCATAACTTTGTTAAGTAAAATTCCGATTATTATTATAATACTGCAAACATTTTACAGTTTTCTTATAAAATTGTGACATTTGTAGAGTAAAATTGCTACTGTTATTAAGTAAAATTCCAACTTTTATCATGTTATCGCACACATGTTCAGTTTTTCTTGTAAAATTTTGACTTGCGTTGAGTAAAATGACGACTTTTATTATAATACTGCCAAAATTCTAAGTTTTTCTTGTGAAATTGTGACATTTTTCTTGTGAAATTCCAACTAATTTTTCACAAAAAGCTTTTTTATATTTGCATAGTATGTATATATTATTAATGTTGTAAATACACTTCTTTATATATCTAGAAAGGCTGGTTCTAAAGAGGTATTTTTCAAATTGACTGTGTGTCAGTTTTAAAACGGTGGCAGAGGGGTTAGTGCATCTGCCTCACAATACGAAGGTCCTGAGTAGTTTGGGGTTCAATCCCGGGCTCAGGATCTTTCTGTGTGGAGTTTGCATGTTCTCCCCGTGACTGCGTGGGTTCCCTCCGGGTACTCCGGCTTCCTCCCACCTCCAAAGACATGCACCTGGGGATAGGTTGATTGGCAACACTAAATTGGCCCTAGTGTGTGAATGTTGTCTGTCTATCTGTGTTGGCCCTGCGATGAGGTGGCGACTTGTCCAGGGTGTACCCCGCCTTCCGCCCGATTGTAGCTGAGATAGGCTCCAGCGCCCCCCGCGACCCCGAAGGGAATAAGCGGTAGAAAATGGATGGATGGATGGATGGACAGTTTTAAAAGTGCTCTCCCTCTGGTCAACATATGAAATAACAAGTTTGTGTTAGAAATTGAAATGCGCCCCCCTTGGCCAAAATTAATTAAAAAATAAAATAAATATGTTTAAAGAGACATACTGTAATAACTTGAAGAAACTAAAAAAAAAAAAGGAAAAAAAAAAGGAACTAAAAGCAGTCTTTTTCTCACAATGTGTCGACTTTTTCCTTATAAAATTGGGAACAATTTCTCATATTCTTTCCGTTTCTGTAATATTGCAATATTTTGTGGTAAAATATTTTTTGTTGTTTGTAAAATTATTACTTTTTAATGCAAAATGGTGACATTAGTCGTATAAAATTCAGACTTTTATCACAATATTGACCATTTTTTTGTTGTTCTTGTAAAATAGTGAAATTTTTTGAATAAAATTATGACATTTGTCATAGTTTTGCTAAGTAAAATTCCGATTATTATTATAATATTGCCAACAATTTACAGTTTTCTTATAACATTGTGACTTTTGTCGAGTAAAATTCCAACTTTCATCATGTTATTGCACAAATGTTCAATTTTTCTTGTAAAATTTTGACTTGCGTTGAGTAAAATTACGACTTTTATTATAATACTGCAACAATTCTGAGTTTTTCTTGTGAAATTGTGACCTTTTTCTTGTGAAATTCCAACTCATTTTTCACAACAAGCTTTTTTATATTTGCATAGTATGTATATATTATTAATGTTGTAAATACAAATCTTTATATATCTAGAAAGGCTGGTCCTAAAGAGGTATTTTTCAAATTGACTGTGTGTCAGTTTTAAAAGTGCTCTCCCTCTGGTCAACATATGAAATAACAAGTTTGTGTTAGAAATTGAAATGCGCCCCCCCTTGGCCAAAATTAATTAAAAAATAAAATAAATATGTTTATAGAGACATACTGTAATAACTTGAAGAAATTTTAAAAAAAAAAGGGAAAAAAAAGGAACTAAAGGCAGTCTTTTTCTCACAATGTGTCGACTTTTTCCTTATAAAATTGGGAACAATTTCTCATATTCTTTCCGTTTCTGTAATATTGCAATATTTTCAGGTAAAATATTTTTTGTTGTTTGTAAAATTATTACTTTTTAATGCAAAATGGTGATATTAGTCGTATAAAATTCATAATTTTATCACAATATTGACAAATGTTTTTCTGAACACAATAATTCATTAAGTTGAATGACGCGGACACATTTGTTACTGGATACTGTGAGAATGAGAATAAAATTCCGATTATTATTATAATATTGCAAACATTTTACAGTTTTCTTATAAAATTGTGATATTTGTCGAGTAAAATTGCGACTGTTATTAAGTAAAATTCCAACTTTTATCATGTTATCGCACACATGTTCAGTTTTTCTTGAAATATTTTGACTTGCATTGAGTAAAATGACGACTTTTATTATAATACTGCCAAAATTCTAAGTTTTTCTTGTGAAATTGTGACATTTTTCTTGTGAAATTCCAACTAACTTTTCACAACAAGCTTTTTTAAATTTGCATAGTATGTATATATTATTAATGTTGTAAATACACTTCTTTATATATCTAGAAAGGCTGGTCCTAAAGAGGGATTTTTCAAAATGACTGTGTCGGTTTTAAAAGTGGTCCCCTCTGGTCAACATATGAAATAACAAGTGTGTGCAAAAAAATTGAAATGCGCCCCCCTTGGCCAAAATTAATTAAAAAATAAAATAAATATGTTTATAGAAGATTGAAAGAAATAAAAAAATAAAATAAAAAAAAGGAGCTAAAAGCAGTCTTTCTCACAACGTGTCGCCTTTTTTCTTACAAAATTCTGAACAATTTCTCATATTCTTTCTGTTTCTGTAATATTGCAATATTTTCTCATAAAATATTTTTTGTTGTTGTAAAATTATTTATTTTTAATGCAAAATGGTGACATAAAATTCAGACTTTTATCACAATATTGACACATTTTGTAAAATAGTGAAATTTTTTGAGTAAAATTATGACATTTGTCATAATTTTGCTACGTAAAATTCCGATTATTATTACAATATTGCCAACAATTTAGTTTTCTTATAAAATTGTGACTTTTGTCGAGTAAAATTGCGACTGTTATTAAGTAAAATTCCAACTTGTATCATGTTATTGCACAAATGTTCAGTTTTTCTTGTGAAATTTTGACTTGCGTTGAGTAAAATTACGACTTTTATTATAATACTGCAACAATTTTTTCTTGTGAAATTGTGACCTTTTTCTTGTGAAATTCCATCTCATTTTTCACAACAAGCTTTTTTTATATTTGCATAGTATGTATATATTATTAATGTTGTAAATACAAATCTTTATATATCTAGAAAGGCTGGTCCTAAAGAGGTAGGCATTTTTCGGAGGTGTCAAGAAGGTAACAAACACAAGAATGTGTGTGTGTGTGTGTGTGTGTGTGTGTGTGTGTGTGTGTGTGTGTGTGTATGTGTGTGTGTGTGTGTGTGTGTGTGTGTGTATGTGTGTGTGCAGCCTCACCGTCCATGTCCAGCCTCTGCATGATGATGGCCAGCTCCACCTCACTGGGCATGTAACCCAGCGAGCGCATGGCCATTCCCAGCTCCTGCTTGGAGATGAAGCCATTCCCGTCACGGTCCAAAACACGGAACGCCTCGCGGATTTCTGACACACACACACACACACACACACACACACACACACACACACACACACACACACACACACACACACACACACACACACACACACACACACATAATAATGTCATAAACACACAGGTGACCAAAAAGAGAAATGCTCGCAGTGGTTTTGTTTGTTGCAGTGTGACAAAGATGGACGCACAGATAAAGTCTGTTCCCTGGAACCATCTGCTGCTTTTCCCACACTGATGGACCTGTCAATCATTCCGTGCTGAGGCGGGAAGAAAGGTCGCACAAAGACAAGGGGCCAAACGTTTTCCACCAAGGGTCACATATAGTACATACAATTTTGTGCTGTCAAATTTATATTTTTAATTTAGATTAATCACACTTTTGAATTTGGATTAATCATGATTAATCATAGTTTCTAAAAAAAAAAAAAGAGCTCTGTGTGTTTTCTTCTTTTTTTGTGAGTTGCAACTTGTCCGTGCATAAAAAGTGCTGTATGGATAGTTTGATTGATGGAAAAGTATTGCTTTTTAAAATAAAATAAAAATAAATAAATAAATAAATATATATATATATATATATATATATATATATATATATATATATATATATATATATACATATATATATATATATATATATATGTGTGTATATGTATATATGTATGTATATATATATATATATATATATATAGAAAAAAGTGTTTTTCTAAAATATAAAAAAAGAAAAAGAAAAGCTTTGCTTTTTAAATTTTTTTGTATATATATATATATATATATATATATATATATATATATATATATATATATATAAATATATATTTATGTATATATATATATATATATATATATATATATATATAAATATAAATATATATATATATAAAGAACAACAAACAAACATAAAGTGTTGCTTCTATATATATATGTATATATATATAATATATATATAAGAAAAAGAAAAAAAGAAAGGCGTTGCTTTTTTAAACATTTTTAATGTGTGTATGTATATATATATATATATATATATATATATATGTATATGTATATAAAGAACAACAAACAAACATAAAGTGTTGCTTCTATATATATATATATACATGTATATATATATAATATATATATATATATATAAGAAAAAGAAAAAAAGAAAGACGTTGCTTTTTTAAACATTTTTAATGTGTGTATATATATATACATATATATATATATATATATATATATATATACATATATATATACATACATATATATACACATATATACAACTTAAAAAAGAAAAGCTTTGCTTTAAAAAAAAAAAATATATATATATATATATATATATACACACACATGTATGTATATATATATATATATATATATATATATATATATATATATACACATGTATATATATATATATATATATATATATATATTTATATATATATATATATATACATAAGAAAAAAGTTGCTTTTTTAACAAATTATATATATAGAAGACAAAAAAAGACAAGTGTTGCTTTTTCATATATAAAAAAAGAAAAGCATTGCTTTTTAATTTTTTTTTTAAATATATGTAAAAATGTATGTATATATATATATATATATATATATATATATATATATATATATATATATATATACCCCTGCGATGAGGTGGTGACTTGTCCAGGGTGTACCCCGCCTTCCGCCCGATTGTAGCTGAGATAGGCTCCAGCGCCCCCCGCGACCCCGAAGGGATTAAGCGGTAGAAAATGGATGGATAGATGGATATATATATATATATATATATATATATATATATATATATATATATATATATATATATATATATATATAAAAAACAATTTAATATAGATATACAAAAGAAAAAAACAAAGTGTTGCTTTACTTATGTCTGGTACTTTTCTTGCTAATATCCCACCAGCGTTGCATGTTGTCAATGTGGAGCAGCATTGGCTGCCTCAAAATCCTGTTTTGCTTTCAGATGCTATTTTAAACTTGTGCTGCGATAAGACAATTCAGCACTGCAATATATGCAAATGACCCTGCTTTGATCCAACGTCTCGTCACGCCGTATTTTCCAGCAAAATTTGCCACCAGTCTGCGTCTCCTCGCTCATCTGCACATATCTTTTCACGCCGCCTTTCAGGCAACCATCCGCCGTTAAGATGAAGAAGCATGTGTCACAGTAGTTGTGACCCCAAGATGCAGAGACAGAAGACGACGTGCGAGGAACGAAGACGACGAAGAGTCTTTCGGTCTCAAAACGCAAGGTGAGTGCAGCAGGGAAGTGCACAGGAAGCCTCATGAAAGAAACAATGTGGTTACCTATACATACAAGTGTTACGGGTATATACATACATACATACATATATAGTTGAGATTACTGTGGTGTATCCGTTATACGGTGCTCAATACCGGAATATACGTTAGGTCAGGAAAAAACACGGAGGCTATTTCATCCCTACAAGCCTGTTTCGCAGGTTTCCCTGCTCTTCAGGGGATTTTAAAGCTTCAGGTGACCAGCCTTTACAGTGCAACCATAGCATCAGCAAGCCAGGTTTAAATCCAAACAAAAAGAGTCAGCTTATGTAGAGTGAAAACAGGCCCTCCCGCCCAGAAAGAAATGCAGCTGCTACTTCAAAACAGATAAGGAGCTGGCCAAAACAGCTCTGTGAGCTGACAAACAAGAGCCATTAAAACAAAAACAAAGAGTTTACTAGCGGACATAGGATAAAAGCAAGGAGGTGACGAGAAGACACACCACATGGGAAAATACTAGCTGATTTAAACATGCCTCTGGATTAAGAAAGAACACTTAAAAATATCTAATTCTCACAGTATCCAGTAACAAATGTGTCCGCGTCATTCAACTTAATGAATTATTGTGTTCAGAAAGTGTCACAACAGAAGCAATTGCCACTCCGCTTCAATTTAAAGACAGCATAATTCAGCTCAAAGAGCTGTTTTGGCCAGCTCCTTATCTGTTTTGAAGTAGCAGCTGCATTTCTTTCTGGGCGGGAGGGGCTGTTTTCGCTCTACATAAGATGACTCTTTTTTTGTTTGGCTTTAGACCTGGCTTGCTGATGCTATGGTTGCACTGTAAGTGCTGGTCTCCTGAAGCTTTAAAATCCCCCGAAGAGCAGGGAAACCTGCAAAACAGGCTGGTAGGGATGAAATAGCCGCCGTGTTTTTTTGACCTATATAAATATATATATACATACATACATATTAGTGTGTATTTTAATGTAATCTATACACATGCTTATCACTTCTGACACAGGCTCACTTTAAAAAACAAAACTAGTATAAATGATGGTCATGTGACTGTTAAGGACGGCCCCTTTTAATTTGAACTATTATTTTTTTGATCGGTAAACAACTGTTGGTAATTTCTGTGTAAAGTTTGTTGGTTGTTAGTTGTGGACACATGAAAAATAAAGGTTGTTATTATTCCCACCTCCGGAAGAACTTTGAACATGTCACGAGGGAGGTGCTGGACATTGAGTCCGAGTGGACCATGTTCCGCACATCTATTGTCGAGGCAGCTGATTGGAGCTGTGGCCGCAAGGTAGTTGGTGCCTGTCGTGGCGGTAATCCTAGAACCCGTTGGTGGACACCGGCGGTGAGGGATGCCGTCAAGCTGAAGAAGGAGTCTTATCGGGTTCTTTTGGCTCATAGGACTCCTGAGGCAGCGGACAGGTACCGACAGGCCAAGCGGTGTGCGGCTTCAGCGGTTGCAGAGGCAAAAACTCGGACATGGGAGGAGTTCGGGGAAGCCATGGAAAACGACTTCCGGACGGCTTCGAAGCGATTCTGGACCATCATCCGCCGCCTCAGGAAGGGGAAGCAGTGCACTATCAACACCGTGTATGGTGACGATGGTGTTCTGCTGACCTCGACTGCGGATGTTGTGGATCGGTGGAGAGAATACTTCGAAGACCTCCTCAATCCCACCAACACGTCTTCCTATGAGGAAGCAGTGCCTGGGGAATCTGTGGTGGGCTCTTCTATTTCTGGGGCTGAGGTTGCTGAGGTAGTTAAAAAGCTCCTCGGTGGCAAGGCCCCGGGGGTGGATGAGATCCGCCCAGAGTTCCTTAAGGCTCTGGATGCTGTGGGGCTGTCTTGGTTGACAAGACTCTGCAGCATCGCGTGGACATCGGGGGCGGTACCTCTGGATTGGCAGACCGAGGTGGTGGTTCCTCTCTTTAAGAAGGGGAACCGGAGGGTGTGTTCTAACTATCGTGGGATCACACTCCTCAGCCTTCCCGGTAAGGTCTATTCAGGTGTACTGGAGAGGAGGCTACGCCGGATAGTCGAACCTCGGATTCAGGAGGAACAGTGTGGTTTTCGTCCTGGTCGTGGAACTGTGGACCAGCTCTATACTCTCGGCAGGGTCCTTGAGGGTGCATGGGAGTTTGCCCAACCAGTCTACATGTGCTTTGTGGACTTGGAGAAGGCATTCGACCGTGTCCCTCGGGAAGTCCTGTGGGGAGTGCTCAGAGAGTATGGGGTATCGGACTGTCTGATTTTGGCGGTCCGCTCCCTGTATGATCAGTGTCAGAGCTTGGTCCGCATTGCCGGCAGTAAGTCGGACACGTTTCCAGTGAGGGTTGGACTCCGCCAAGGCTGCCCTTTGTCACCGATTCTGTTCATAACTTTTATGAACAGAATTTCTAGGCGCAGTCAAGGCGTTGAGGGGATCCGGTTTGGTGGCTGCAGGATTAGTTCTCTGCTTTTTGCAGATGATGTGGTCCTGATGGCTTCATCTGGCCAGGATCTTCAGCTCTCGCTGGATCGGTTCGCAGCCGAGTGTGAAGCGACTGGGATGAGAATCAGCACCTCCAAGTCCGAGTCCATGGTTCTCGCCCGGAAAAGGGTGGAGTGCCATCTACGGGTTGGGGAGGAGACCCTGCCCCAAGTGGAGGAGTTCAAGTACCTCGGAGTCTTGTTCACGAGTGAGGGAAGAGTGGATCGTGAGATCGACAGGCGGATCGGTGCGGCATCTTCAGTAATGCGGACGCTGTATCGATCCGTTGTGGTGAAGAAGGAGCTGAGCCGGAAGGCAAAGCTCTCAATTTACCGGTCGATCTACGTTCCCATCCTCACCTATGGTCATGAGCTTTGGGTTATGACCGAAAGGACAAGATCACGGGTACAAGCGGCCGAAATGAGTTTCCTCCGCCGGGTGGCGGGGCTCTCCCTTAGAGATAGGGTGAGAAGCTCTGTCATCCGGGGGGAGCTCAAAGTAAAGCCGCTGCTCCTCCACATCGAGAGGAGCCAGATGAGGTGGTTCGGGCATCTGGTCAGGATGCCACCCGATCGCCTCCCTCGGGAGGTGTTTAGGGCACGTCCGACCGGTAGGAGGCCACGGGGAAGACCCAGGACACGTTGGGAAGACTATGTCTCCCGGCTGGCCTGGGAACGCCTCGGGATCCCCCGAGAGGAGCTGGACGAAGTGGCTGGGGAGAGGGAAATCTGGGCTTCCCTGCTTAGGCTGCTGCCCCCGCGACCCGACCTCGGATAAGCGGAAGAAGATGGATGGATGGATGGATTATGGCGTTCACAGCATAATTCAGCTCAGAGAGCTGTTTTGGCCAGCTCCTTATCTGTTTTGAAGTAGCAGCTGCATTTCTTTCTGGGCGGGAGGGGCTGTTTTCGCTCTACATAAGATGACTCTTTTTTGTTTGGCTTTAGACCTGGCTTGCTGATGCTATGGTTGCACTGTAAGTGCTGGTCTCCTGAAGCTTTAAAATCCCCCGAAGAGCAGGGAAACCCGCGAAACAGGCTTGTGGGGATAAAATAGCCTCCGTGTTTTTTCCTGACCTATATAAATATATATACATACATACATATTAGTGTGTATTTTAATGTAATCTATACACATGCTTATCACTTCTGACACAGGCTCACTTTAAAAACAAAACTAGTATAAATGATGGTCATGTGACTGTTAAGGACGGCCCCTTTTAATTTGAATTATTATTTTTTGGATTGGTAAACAATTGTTGGTCAATTCTGTGTAAAGTTTGTTGGTTGTTAGTTGTGGACACATGAAAAATAAAGGTTGTTATTAAGGCGTTCACAGCATAATTCAGCTCACAGAGCTGTTTTGGCCAGCTCCTTATCTGTTTTGAAGTAGCAGCTGCATTTCTTTTTGGGCGGGAGGGGCTGTTTTTTTTTTGGCTTTAGACCTGGCTGAAAATGGCCGCCGGGCCGCATTTTGGAGACCCCTGCAGTGAAGAGAGGATTTATCTCCAGTCATTGCGAGGAGGAGCAACAGGCACCACTTAAAGAATCATTTGACAGAACATAATCCTAATCCTTGTTCCCAAGTGGAACAATGAATTTTACATGAGCTTCACGTCTATCTCTGTCGGGGCCGGACCGGATTAACATTCCCGTCCTGACTCGCTGCTCCTTCCTCTGCGGAGGAGGAGGAGGAAGAAGAAGAAGAAGAGCATTCGGCGAGGAGCGCCTTTGTCCTGTCAGCTGCCTGAGAGCTTGACATCCCCGCCTGGAAAACACCCGCCGCGTCTTCAGCGCGCCAGTGCTGTCTTACGAAGTCTGGACT
Source organism: Nerophis lumbriciformis (assembly GCF_033978685.3). NCBI lineage: Eukaryota > Metazoa > Chordata > Actinopteri > Syngnathiformes > Syngnathidae > Nerophis > Nerophis lumbriciformis. Next base: position 49,229,622 of record NC_084556.2, read on the forward strand.
CACAAACACGTGTCGGAGTGCGCCCGTCAACTTTTTTCCACTTCTGACACCGCTCTGATATATCGGAGCCTTGAGAATTGTCCGATACGGATATCAATCCCATACGATATCAGCGGGAATGTTGGAAAAGGTTTGATCAAGTGAAATGAGTCACAATGGGAAGTATAAAAAAACACTAACTTTTATTATTAACCATCTGGAATTGAATTATGCTGTCTTTAAGTTGAAGTGGAGTGGCAATTTTAAACACAATCATTCAGGAAGTTGAATGACGCGGACACGTTTGTTACTGGATACTGTGAGAATGAGATATTTTCAAGTGATCTTTCTTAACAGGCTGTCTTGGTTGCTTTGTTGGGTCTGCTCCGGGTCTGTGGCCACGCTCCCCCCAACCCGAGCAGACAATGGCGTGGAACACCGCAGAGGCCACCACAGTGTATATTAGAGATGTCCGATAATATCGGACTGCCGATATTATCGGCCGATAAATGCTTTAAAATGTAATATTGGAAATTATCGGTATCGGTTTCAAAAAAGTAAAATTTATGACTTTGGTACACGGACGTAGGGAGAAGTACAGAGCGCCAATAAACCTTAAAGGCATTGCCTTTGCAGGCTGGCCCAATCACATAATATCTACGGCTTTTCACATACACAAGTACGTGTGAATACAATGCATACTTGGTCAACAGCCATACAGGTCACACTGAGGGTGGCCGTATAAACAACTTTAACACGGTTACAAATATGCGCCACACTGTGAACCCACACCAGACAAGAACGACAAACCCATTTCGGGAGAACATCCGCACCGTAACACAACATAAACACAACAGAACAAATACCCAGAACCCCTTGCAGCACTAACTCTTCCAGGACGCTACAATATACACCCCCCCCCGCTACCCCCTACCCACCTCAACCCCGCCCACCTCAACCTCCTCATGCTCTCTCAGGGAGAGCATGTTCCAAAATTCCAAGCTGCTGTTTTGACGCATGTTAAAAAAAAATAATGCACTTTGTGACTTCAATAATAAATATGGCAGTGCCATGTTGGCATTTTTTTTCCCCATAACTTGAGTTGACTTATTTTGGAAAACCTTGTTACATTGTTTAATGCATCCAGCGGGGCATCACAACAAAATTAGGCATAATAATGTGTTAATTCCACGACTGTATATATCGGTATCGGTAATTAAGAGTTGGACAATATCGGAATATCGGCAAAAAAGCCATTATCCGACATCTCTAGTGTATACATTTTTTTGTTTTGTTTTTATTTTTGTAGCTGTATGTAGAAATAGCTGGTTGCATCAGTTCTGCTCTTTTAATGTCTTTAGTATCCTTTGATGTTTGATGTTTCCCTCTTACACACATGCTTATGTGTGCTATGGCTATGAGGTTTTTCCCCTTTGGCCTCAGTCTGGATCCCCTCTACAGGAGCAAAGGCTTAGACTTAGATCCGTCAGCGATCCTGTTCTGTCTCCCTGTAATGTTTGTCTGATCTTGGATGGGATTGTGCTGAAAATCTTAATTTCCCCTCAGGGATTAATAAATAATTTCTGATTCTGATTAATCCAAAGTCATGTTTAGAGCATCTAGTATTTTCCCACGTAGTGTGTCTTTTCATGACCTCCTTGTTTTTATCTTATGTCCACTCTTTGTTTTGTCTTAAGGGCTTCTGTTTGTCGACTCCAAGAGCTGTTTTTGGCCAGCTCCTTATCTGTTTTGAAGTAGCAGCTGCATTTCTACTAACAGTTTGAATTGAGAATGGGTATTTCGGAATTCCTGGAATTTCGGAAAAACTGTGAATTTGTACGAGAAAAAAAATGGGAGCATTTGTTGTCCGAACTAAGAGGAATGTTTTGAAAGTGGAATGGTCAAAAACAGTTGAAAAATGTGGACAGTGAAAACTTTCCACAAAGAGGTAAAAAATAGGGCATTGGAAAACCCGGAAAATTCTGGGAATACCTGGGAATTTCTTTGAAGTTGGAAAATAGTAGTTTGATTGTCCAAGGTGAGTGGAGTGTGTGGAATCGGTTCGAATCGGGTGAGAAATGTGGGAGTTGTGCATGTTTGAAAATTTCAATGGGCAAAATGTCCTGGAAAACCGGGAATTTTACAGCCGAACGCCTCAGAATCATGTAACTTAGTACTTGATACATGCTTACTGTTAGCATTCTAGCATGCTAAATTTTTAGTCTATTTTACAGCCAAACGCCTCAGAGTCATATAACTTAGTACTTGATACATGCTTACTGTTAGCATGCTATCTTTTTTTTGTGCCAATTTTGCAGCCGAACGCCTCAGACTCATATAACTTGGTACTTGATACATGCTAACATTAGTGTGCTAATATTTCTTTGCCAATTTTGCAGCCGAACGCCTTAGACTCATGTAACTTGGTATTTGATACATGCTAACATTAGCATTCTAGCATGCTAACTTTTTTTTTTTCATCCAATTTTACAGCCGAACGCCTTAGAGCAGGGGTGCTCATTACGTCGATCGCGAGCTACCGGTCGATCTCGGAGGGTGTGTCAGTCGATCACCAGCCAGGCATTAAAAAAATAGTCCTAAAAATGAGCGATCATAAATCTTCACTATGACGTCACTTTCGTCACTTGATTGACATTCACGGGACCCGAGGGTCTTCTGAGATGACGCTGGCTGCTGCCAGCTCATTAAAATTACCGACTGGAAGGCGAGAAACACTTTATTTCAACAGACTCTGGCGCCGTACCTGTTGTCAAAACTCCAAAGACCGACTGCACAGTTGCACAATAAAAGCTCTGCTTCATCCTGCCTGCGCTAACAAAATAAGAGTCTCAGAAAGCTGGCGTGCACAAGCTAGCAAGCTACGGAGTTTGCTGACAATGTATTTCTTGTCAAGTGTATACAAAGGAGTACGGAAGCTGGATAAATAAGATGCCAAAAACCAACCACTTTCATGTGGTATTGGACAGAAAGGAGGACTTTTTTTCTCCTCCATTTGAAAATGCGGACGTTATCATCACCACTGTCTGATTCCAATCAATGCAAGTCATCAGAATCAGGTAATACACCAACTTATATTCTTGTCTTCATGAAAGAAAGGAATCTATATGTGTTAAACATGCTTGTATTATCTTTAAACACCTTTAACTTATTAACAATATTAACTATATGTGTTAAACATGCTTGTATTATCTTTAAACACCTTTAACTTATTAACAATATTAACTATGTGTTAAACATGCTTGCATTATCATTAAACACCTTTAACTTGTTAACAATATTAACTATATGTGTTAAACATGATTGCATTATCTTTAAACACCTTTAACTTATTAACAATATTAACTATATGTGTTAAACATGCTTGCATTATCTTTAAACACCTTTAACTTGTTAACAATATTAACTATATGTGTTAAACATGCTTGCATTATCTTTAAACACCTTTAACTTGTTAACAATATTAACTATATGTATTAAACATACTTGTATTATCATTAAACACCTTTAATTTATTAACAATATTAACTATATGTGTTAAACATGCTTGTATTATCTTTAAACACCTTTAACTTATTAACAATATTAACTATATGTGTTAAACATGCTTGCATTATCTTTAAACACCTTTAACTTGTTAACAATATTAACTATATGTGTTAAACATGCTTGCATTATCTTTAAACACCTTTAACTTGTTAACAATATTAACTATATGTATTAAACATGCTTGTATTATCATTAAACACCTTTAATTTATTAACAATATTAACTATATGTGTTAAACATGCTTGTATTATCTTTAAACACCTTTAATGTATTAACAATATTAACTGTATGTGTTAAACATGCTTGTATTATCATTAAACACCTTTAACTTGTTAACAAAAACATATATTTCATAAATAAGTAAATATAAATTATATATATGAATGAGGTAGATCCCCACGACTTGATCAATTGAAAAGTAGCTCGCCTGCAGAAAAAGTGTGAGCACCCCTGCCTTAGAGTCTGATAACTTGGTACTTGACACATGCTAACATCAGTGTGCAAAATTTTTGTAGCCAATTTTGCAGCCGAACGCCTTAGACTCATATAACTTGGTACTTGATACATGTTAACATTAGCATGCTAGTATGCTAACTTTTTTTTTTTTTTGCCAATTTTACAGCCGAACGCCTCAAAGTCCGATAACTTGGTACTTGACACATACTAACATTAGTGTGCTAATATTTTTTGGCCAATTTTGCAGCCGAACGCCTTAGAGTCATATAACTTGGTACTTGATACATGCTAACATTAGCATTCTAGCATGCTAACTTTTTTTTTTTTTTTTTTTTGGCCAATTTTGCAGCCGAACGCTTCAGACTCATAACTTGGTACTTGACACATGCTAACATCAGTGTGCTAATATTTCTTTGCCAATTTTGCAGCCGAACGCCTTAGACTCATATAACTTGGTACTTGACACTGTCACGACTTGATCTTGGGAGTTTGCTTTTCCAGGATGCAACGGAAAGTTGGCACGGGCGAGACGGGAATTAAGGTACATTTTTTTATTGAAACACTAGAACTAACTATAAATACAAAAAAAGGATCAAACAAAAAGCGCGCACAGTGGCGGAGAATAAACTATGAACAATTAAACAAAAACATTAACTGTGGCTTGATAAACAAAAACTTACTTGGCATGGAACCGGCATGAAAAAAGAGTTAGAGGCATGAACAGAGCATAAATGTGTTGTGTCGTCAGAAACGAACAACAGAAAATGAATGAACTTAAATACTATGGACATGATTAGTGAAAGCAGGTGCGTGACTCAAAACGTGAAACAGGTGCGTGACGTGACAGGTGAAAACTAATGGTTGCTATGGTGACAAGAGTGCACAATGAGTCCAAACGTGGAACAGGTGCGTGACGTGACAGGTGAAACTAATGGTTGCTATGGTGACAAAACAAAACAAAAGTGCACAAAAAGTCCAAAATTTAAACCGAACATTACTAAAACAAAACATGATCACACAGACATGACAGAATCCCCCCTTACGGACAGATCCCAGATGTCCAAAAACAGAAAATATCAACAAGAGTCATGGGAGGGCGGGAGGGGGACATGGCGGTGGGTCGCCAGGCCACGTGTCCCCGTATCCACCGGGGCAGAGTTAGGTGGCGGCGGCGAGTGGAACGCCGCTGCAGCAGGCGAGGCGGGTGCCCAGGGAATGGCCACATTCGTGGCCGACTGGGAGGTGGGCGCACTTGGCGTGGTGGGCGACCAGGTAGCGGCCATATCCGTGGCCGACGAGGAGGCAGGCACGTCGTCATCGTGGCAGGCGTGGCTTGGCGTGGTGAGTCAGGCGGCGAAGCTCGGCGTGGCGCGTCAGGCGGCGAAGCTCGGCGTGGCGCGTCAGGCGGCGAAGCTCGGCGTGGCGCGTCAGGCGGCGAAGCTCGGCGTGGCGCGTCTTGGTCTTGGCATGGCGGGTCTTGGTCTTGGCATGGCGGGTCTTGGTCTAGGTCTTGGCATGGCGGGTCTTGGTCTAGGTCTTGGCATGGCGGGTCTTGGTCTAGGCATGGCGGGTCTTGGTCTTGGTCTTGGCATGGCGGGTCTTGGTCTTGGTCTTGGCATGGCGGGTCTTGGTCTTGGTCTTGGCATGGCGGGTCTTGGTCTTGGTCTTGGCATGGCGGGTCTTGGTCTTGGTCTTGGCATGGCGGGTCTTGGTCTTGGTCTTGGTCTTGGCATGGCGGGTCTTGGCGTCGTGAAGCTGCAACTGGCGGCACTTGGCGTCGTGAAGCTGCGACTGGCGGCACTTGGCGTCGTGAAGCTGCGACTGGCGGCACTTGGCGTCGTGGAGCTGCGACTGGCGGCACTTGGCGTCGTGGAGCTGCGACTGGCGGCACTTGGCGTCGTGGAGCTGCGACTGGCGGCACTTGGCGTCGTGGAGCTGCGACTGGCGGCACTTGGCGTCGTGGAGCTGCGACTGGCGGCACTTGGCGTCGTGGAGGGTCTTGGCGTGGAGGGTCTTGGTCTTGGGCTTGGCGTGGAGGGTCTTGGTCTTGGACTTGTTGAGCTGGTACCGGAGCTTGACGTTGTGGAGCTGGTACCGGAGCTTGGCGTCGTGGAGCTGGTACCGGAGCTTGGCGTCGTGGAGCTGGTACCGGAGCTTGGCGTCGTGGAGCTGGTACCGGAGCTTGGCGTCGTGGAGCTGGTACCGGAGCTTGGCGTCGTGGAGCTACTGGTGCAGGTGGAGGTGGTCTAGCTGGGGGTTGCGGCTTGGCATGGCGAAGCTGAGTCACCCCACCTGTACAGTTCCCAGCCGTAGCCCCCCCCTCAAGGAGCGGATACCAGACGCGCTCCCCGCGGTCTGCAACCGTTTTTAGGGGTGGGTGGAGGGAGGTCAGGAGGGGGGCAGAATCCTCCCCACTAAATTGTCCAAAAAATATTTCTTTTTCCCCCACCTGGTGTTGTGTGGGCGGAAAAAAAGAAACATTTTGTGACGGGGGCGGGGCTTGAGTCTTGGGGGGCAAGGACTGTCCCAGTGAGCGGGTCTGTGAAAAAATGTTCTGAAAGTGTCCTATTCTGGCAAAAAAGTCCTTTGGTGGTGGCTGATAGAGAAAGTTAACAGAATTTAAAAAAAAATCTTGGTCTCTGACGTCATCACCAGTGGGTGGGGTGACGTCATGACAAGGCGGCGGCGTGATGTCATCTGCGGGAAAACTTTTTTGCTGACGACATCTGTCATGACTTGGACTCTGGCTTGGTTTGTTCTCCCGTGGTGCAAATGAACTGGACTGGTCAAGGCTTGAAGGTGGGTACATGATTTATTTAAACTATCAAAAAAGGAATAAACGAAAAGCGCGCACAGTGGCGGAGAATAAACTATGAACAATTAAACAAAAACATTAACTGTGGCTTGATAAACAAAAACTTACTTGGCATGGAACCGGCATGAAAAAAGAGTTAGAGGCATGAACAGAGCATAAATGTGTTGTGTCGTCAGAAACGAACAACAGAAAATGAATGAACTTAAATACTATGGACATGATTAGTGAAAGCAGGTGCGTGACTCAAAACGTGAAACAGGTGCGTGACGTGACAGGTCAAAACTAATGGTTGCTATGGTGACAAGAGTGCACAATGAGTCCAAACGTGGAACAGGTGCGTGACGTGACAGGTGAAACTAATGGTTGCTATGGTGACAAAACAAAACAAAAGTGCACAAAAAGTCCAAAATTTAAACCGAACATTACTAAAACAAAACATGATCACACAGACATGACAGACACATGCCAACATTACTACATTAATTGAGTCAGCACCTTAATAATAATACTTAGTGATGGACAAAAGTCTTTTTCTAATGATTAATTGAGGCGCTAATTGCAGGGTAGATAGTTCCTTGGCAGGCGAGCATCCTTAGAATGTCTCCTACCTCCTTTCCTCTCATCCTTCATCCTTTTCTTGCATCGTCAAGTGAGTGCGTGGTCTCTCCAAACAAAGTAAGATTTATTTGCATGCAGCAGCGAAGAATTGTGCACGTGGAATGAAGCTGCTCCCTAATGTAACCGTCTGTGTGTGTGTGTGTGTGTGTGTGTGTGTGTTATGAAGAAGTGTGCACGCTGTGATTGATGAAACGCCTTAAAGTGGCGAGCGGAGTGGCGCTCCGACACGGGATGATTAACAGGCCGAGATGATCCTTGAAGAACCTTCACAACCTCAGTCAAGTGAGATTGGGAGGCTTCACGCGCTGCCGATACACTTACGGCGCCCTTCCCGCCGACCTTGACCCGCGGCAGCGTGGAAAAAGTTGCGACGTGCGCGAGTGTGGAGGATTAAACGACGGAGTGAGGCTCGACGACGGCGGCCGCAAGTGTAAAGAGAAACAAACGCGGGATTAGCGGCTTCCTGTGGCGGGAATAGTCTTTGTCTGCCAGGATAAATGGACGATTACGTAAGAAGGATGTCACGCTGACAAATATAACTTATTGTGTTTCTGTAGGACAGAGTGTACGGTAAACCGCTACCAATAAAGTACCGCAGTACTATCCATTAATGATGGGTTGATGAGGCGTCATGAAGCGTTTCGACTAAGGCTGAAACGACGCGTCGACGTAGTCGACGTCATCGGTTACGTAAATACGTCGACGCCGTTTTTGTGCGTCGGCGCGTCGCATATTTACGTCACTCTACTTTACTGTCATGGCGGAGCGCAAAGCAGACGATGCGAGCGAGGGGAAAAAAGCACGCCAAAAGTCGTCAAAAGTGTGGGAGTATTTCAATAAACGGCCTAATAATGTTGTTGTATGCACACTGTGTCGAGCGGAAATGGCCTATCATAGCAGCACAACGGCTATGAACGAACATTTGAAAAGAAAACCCCCGACAGCGTTCTTGCCATCACCATCAACAAGTCAATCGTCCGCGTGCGTATACGTTGTCATTATTACACAAAAACATGAATGTGTCATTTGTATCTGCGTTGTAAATTCATAAACTAAAGCACCGTTTCGCTCTGAGAGGCGCGTTTGGCGTGCCTGTTCAGTGTTTACAAAGACGCGCTCCTCTTTAACGCTGTGGAGAGGCGGCGGCGGCGGCGAGCGAGCGGCGAGGCGGGGCGCGCCGGGAGCGACGCCGCAATCGTGCCCAGGTGCGCGATCCGCGCAGTTGGAAGAGAAAAGACTGTGTAAAATTAAAAGATTGTAAACCTGGCAAAGCCGTCTGGCGTTCAGTCTGTCGGTCCTGAAAGAACCCCACGGCACAAGACGTGTCACAAACGCTAACGTTAATTAGTTGTGCAAATACCTTTTACAACATTAACAGTTACATATACTATGTACAAACAAACAATTAACTTTCACTTTAATCATACTATCATTGTTGTGTTATTAAGCAAAATAAGCAATACTTTTACTTTTGTTGAAATGTTTACACTGTACACTTTTTTGTATTGGATGTTTAGCTTTATTTTTGCACATTTTAGCAAATAAGCAATACTTTTACTTTTGTTGAAATGTTTACACTTGTTACAGAATATTTCCGTTTTGCACTTTTTTGTATTGGATGTTTATCTTTATTTTTGCACATTTTAAAGCAAAATAAGCAATACTTTTACTTTTGAAATGCTTATACTATTCCAGAATATTAAGATTTGCACTGGATGTTTACTTTTATATTTGCACATTAAAAAGCAAATAAGCTACTTTTAATTTTGTTAAATGTTAAAAGTTTTAAATGTTTACATTGTTACAGAATATTTTGTCATGTTGTTGTCAATGTTGACTGAGTGGCCATACTTTTTTTTTTGTAAATAAAAGCCATGCCTTTTGAAAAAACTGGCCTACATTTATTTTTTCCTCTTCATTTTAAATAAAAAAAAAAATCGGTAAAAGGAAAAATAATCTATAGATTAATCGAAAAAATAATCTATAGATTAACCGATTAATCGAAAAAAATAATCTATTGATTAATCGATAGAAAAATAATCGTTAGCTGCAGCCCTAGTTTCGACACATTGCAAAACTGTATTGATACTGTGTCGATACTGTGTCACTAAATACTGACATCTGCTGGACATTAAAAATCCCTACAGGCAACCTATGGACCGACTCAACTGACACTGATTTTTTGCCCTAGTACAGGGGTCACCAACCTTTTTGAAACCAAAAACTACTTCTTGGGTACTGATTAATGCGAAGGGCTACCAGTTTGATACACACTTAAATAAATAAATATATTGTCATTTGTAAGTTACACATAAGTGTGATTTAAACAAGAATAGCTAAATAAATAAATTTATATATATAAAAAAATGGGTATTTCTGGCTGTCATTCCGTCGTACATTTTTTTTTTCCTTTTACGGAAGGTTTTTTGTAGAGAATAAATGATGAAAAAAAACACTTAATTGAACGGTTTAAAAGAGGAGAAAACACGAAAAAAATGAAAATAAAATTTTGAAACATAGTTTATCTTCAATTTCGACTCTTTAAAATTCAAAATTCAAACCGACAAAAAGAAGAGAAAAACTAGCTAATTTGAATCTTTTTGAAAAAATTAAAAAAAGAATTTATGGAACATTAGTAATTTTTCCTGATTAAGATACATTTTAGAATTTTGATGACATGTTTTAAATTGGTTAAAATCCAATCTGCACTTTGTTAGAATATATAACAAATTGGACCAAGCTTTATTTCTAACAAAGACAAATCAGTATTTCTTCTCGATTTTCCAGAACAAAAATTTTAAAAGAAATTCAAAATAATTTGAAATAAGATTTAAATTTGATTCTACAGATTTTCTAGATTTGCCAGAATAATTTTTTTGAATTTTAATCATAGTAAGTTTGAAGAAATATTTCACAAATATTCTTCGTCGAAAAAACAGAAGCTAAAATATTTATTATTCTTTACAATAAAAAAATTAAAAAAATTACTTGAACATTGATTTAAATTGTCAGGAAAGAAGAGGAAGAAATTTAAAAGGTAAAAAGGCATATTTGTTTAAAAATCCTAAAATCATTTTTAAGGTTGTATTTTTTCTCTAAAATTGTATTTCTAAAAGTAATAAGAAGCAAAGTAAAAAATAAATGAATTTATTTAAACAAGTGAAGACCCATCCATCCATCCATCCATCCATTTCCTACCGCTTATTCCAAGTGAAGACCAAGTCTTTAAAATATTTTCTTGGATTTTCAAATTCTATTTGAGTTTTGTCTCTTTTAGAATTAAAAATGTCGAGCAAAGCGAGACCAGCTTGCTAGTAAATAAATAAAATTTAAAAAATAGAGGCAGCTCACTGGTAAGTGCTGCTATTTGAGCTATTTTTAGAACAGGCAAGCGGGCAACTCATCTGGTGCTTACGGGCGACCTGGTGCCCGCGGGCACCGCGTTGGTGACCCCTGCCCTAGTATATACAATAATATAAACCAAGTCATTGTATTTCATTTAGGATTATTTCATATCTTCATTTAAATAAAAATATATTTTTATCTTTTTTAGATACAGTCAATAAATAATGTGAACATGTATCATAACATGGAAATCTAAGAGAACATGTTGTGGATGATTGTGGACTGGGAATTTTTTTAATTTTATTTTTTTACACATTTTTATTAAAAAAAAAAGAAAAAAAAAAAAAAGTTTTTCCGACGTATTACATTTTAGACGATTTCTCTTCTTAGTTATTATTTCTCCGGCTGTAGAAAAGACCCGCTCACAGGACACAGAGGAGGCGTCAGTGCGACACAGTTGGCGTATCGGTCACGTGACCAAAACAGCTCATGATCGGTCACGTGACTTTCTAAAAGCGGTACGCGCACCGACACAGGGTTTTGCTCTATGAGCTCGACGCATGCGCCGATGCATCGGTGTTAAGTTAAAGTTAAAGTTAAAGTTAAAAGTTAAAGTACCGCATGCGGCTCTTTGATCAGTCTGATGCGGCTCAGCTGCATACCTGCCAACCCTCACAATTTTTCCGGGAGACTCCCGAATTTCAGTGCCTCTCCCGAAAATCTCCCAGGGCAACCATTCTCAGATTTTCACCCGTACAACGATATTGATCACACTCCTCAGCCTTCCCGGTAAGGTCTATTCAGGTGTACTGGAGAGGAGGCTACGCCGGAGAGTCGAACCTCGGATTCAGGAGGAACAGTGTGGTTTTCGTCCTGGTCGTGGAACTGTGGACCAGCTCTATACTCTCGGCAGGGTCCTTGAGGGTGCATGGGAGTTTGCCCAACCAGTCTACATGTGTTTTGTGGACTTGGAGAAGGCATTCGACCGTGTCCCTCGGGAAGTCCTGTGGGGAGTGCTCAGAGAGTATGGGGTATCGGACTGTCTGATTTTGGCGGTCCGCTCCCTGTATGATCAGTGCCAGAGCTTGGTCCGCATTGCCGGCAGTAAGTCGGACACGTTTCCAGTGAGGGTTGGACTCCGCCAAGGCTGCCCTTTGTCACCGATTCTGTTCATAACTTTTATGGACAGAATTTCTAGGCGCAGTCAAGGCGTTGAGGGGATCTGGTTTGGTGGCTACAGGATTAGGTCTCTGCTTTTTGCAGATGATGTGGTCCTGATGGCTTCATCTGGCCAGGATCTCCAGCCCTTGCTGGATCAGTTCGCAGCCGAGTGTGAAGCGACTGGGATGAGAATCAGCACCTCCAAGTCCGAGTCCATGGTTCTCGCCCGCAAAAGGGTGGAATGCCATCTTCGGGTTGGGGAGGAGACCCTGCCCCAAGTGGAGGAGTTCAAGTACCTCAGAGTCTTGTTCACGAGTGAGGGAAGAGTGGATCGTGAGATCGACAGGCGGATCGGTGCGGCGTCTTCAGTAATGCGGACGCTGTATCGATCCGTTGTGGTGAAGAAGGAGCTGAGCCGGAAGGCAAAGCTCTCAATTTACCGGTCGATCTACGTTCCCATCCTCACCTATGGTCATGAGCTTTGGGTTATGACCAAAAGGACAAGATCACGGGTACAAGCGGCCGAAATGAGTTTCCTCCGCCGGGTGGCAGGGCTCTCCCTTAGAGATAGGGTGAGAAGCTCTGTCATCCGGGGGGAGCTCAAAGTAAAGCCGCTGCTCCTCCACATCGAGAGGAGCCAGATGAGGTGGTTCGGGCATCTGGTCAGGATGCCACCCGATCGCCTCCCTCGGGAGGTGTTTAGGGCACGTCCGACCGGTAGGAGGCCACGGGGAAGACCCAGGACACGTTGGGAAGACTATGTCTCCCGGCTGGCCTGGGAACGCCTCGGGATCCCCCGGGAGGAGCTGGACGAAGTGGCTGGGGAGAGGGAAGTCTGGGCTTCCCTGCTTAGGCTGCTGCCCCCGCAACCCGACCTCGGATAAGCGGAAGAAGATGGATGGATGGACAACGATATTGAGGGCGTGCCGTGATGGCTCTGCCTTTAGCGTCCTCTATGACCTGTCGTCGCGCCCGCGTCCGCTTTTTCACCATACTAACTGCGTGGCGTCCCAGTCAAAAGTTGTATGCGGCTTCTGCATTACACAGGTAAGTGACTGCAAGGCATACTTGATCAACACTCATACAGGTCACACTGAGGGTGGCGATATAAACAACTTTAACACTGTTACAAATATGCGCCACACTGTGAACCCACACCAAACAAGAACGACAAAACACATTTCGGGAGAACATCCGCACCTTAACACAACATAAACACAACAGAACAAATACCCAGAATCCCTTGCAGCCCAAACTCTTCCGGGCTAATTATTAGTAGATTGCACAGTACAGTACATATTCTGTACAATTGACCACTAAATGGTAACACCCGAATACGTTTTTTCAACACACTCGGGGTCCACGTAAATCAATTCATGGGAGTTAAAAAACGTTTTGTTGCATGCAGAAATTTTATTTAATTTTCTCTGCAGTCATAAATGTAACCCATAAGTTTGTTTATACATAGCACAAAGCAACAAAAAAAACTTTATATGCAGTGTTATTTCATTTTAAATTTCAAAAGAGTTTTGTGGCTCCCATTGATTTCTTTAACTTGTAAAACGGGTCAAAATGGCTCTATGAGTGGCAAAGGTTGCCGACCCCTGTCCTAGCCCCTTCCTGCTCCGTCACTGATAAGAATATAATGGCAAATTTCCCTACACTTTCTCACGGCTCCCCCCCCTGGCAGTGCTACGCTCGTAAGCAGTCGTGCTGGCTTTAAATCTGTCTGGAAATTATGCAAATTAAAGTTTTCATTAGAGACGTCCGATAAGTGCTTTAAAATGTAATATCGGTTTTAAAAAAAAGTAAAATGTATGACTTTTTAAAACGCCGCTGTGTACACGGACGTAGGGAGAAGTACAGAGCGGCAATAAACCTTAAAGGCACTGCCTTTGCGTGCCGGCCGAATCACAAAATATCTACGGCTTTTCACACACACAAGTTGTCAGAATAATTGTTTCTAAATTATCACAAAAGCTTTGTATTACATTGAGTTCCTGGCAGGGAGCTGTCTTTGGGGCCTACCAGGAGGAAGGCTCGTAAAACTCCACTGTGACTTCAAAGCGGACAGATGGCAGGATCTGCCCAATTTCCAGACGAACTCTTTTTGAAGTATTTTACGAATCCCTTTTGAACTATTTTACGACCTCTTCTTTTGAACTGTTCGGTAACCAAAGGCAACGCTGTTTACGACCCACTTCCCTTTGGAAGCAGCTGTCGTCAGGTGGGTGGGAGGAAGTCAAATAAAGAAGGAGGAGTGCAATCTTTTGGCAGAGCGTGCTGAGATACTGTACAAGGGTACTGTGTGTCCAGACGTGTCTCCTCAATTGAGTCCGAATTGTCAGGGGCGGTATGGCGTAGTGGGTAGAGCGGCTGTGCCAGAAACCTGAGGGTTGCAGGTTCGCTCCCCGCCTCTTACCATGCAAAATCACTGCCGTTGTGTCCTTGGGCAGGACACTTCACCCTTGCTCACACCGGTGAATGAATGAGTTGTAAAAATGAATGATGGGTTCTCACTTCTCTGTGAAGCGCTTTGAGTGCCTAGAAAAGCGCTATATAAATCTAATCCATTATTATTATTTGCCTCTTGTCTTGTTTTAATAGATGTCATCAGTGTTTGAACCTGACACAAGTGAATGCAAGGCATACTTGGTCAACAGCCATACAGGTCACACTGAGGGTGGCCGTATAAACGACTTTAATTAACACTGTTACAAATATGCGCCACAGTGTGAACCCACACCAAACAAGAACGACAGACACATTTCGGGAGAACATCCGCACCGTAACACAACATAAACACAACAGAACAAATACCCAGAAGCCCTTGCAGCACTAACTCTTCCGGGACGCTACAATATACACCCCCCGCTACCCCCCCACCTCAACCTCCTCATGCTCTCTCAGGGAGAGCATGTCCCAAATTCCAAGCTGCTGTTTTTTGGGGCATGCTAAAAAAAATAATGCACTTTGTGACTTCAATAATAAAGCTTTTTTTTTTTCCATAACTTGAGTTGATTTATTTTGGAAAACCTTGTTACATTGTTTAATGCAGTATTTTTCAACCTTTTTTGAGCCAAAGCACATTTTTTTCATTGAAAAAATACGAAGGCACACCACCAGCAGAAACGTTAAAAAATGAAAATCCACCAGGTTGTCTTTTTTTTTTTTTTAGTTTGTTGTTTTCTGTGTGTGGTGCTTTAGTTCCTGTCTTGCGCTGTTATTTTGGTGGCCTTTCCTGTTTTGTTGGTGTTTTCCTGTAGCAGCTTCACGTCTTCCTTTGAGTGCTATTGGCAAACAAGACTATTTCGGTTGTGCGGACGCTTTCCTTCTTTGTGGGGGACATTGTTGATTGTCATGTCGTGTACGGACACACACGCTGTAAGTCTTTGCTGTCGTCCAGCATTCTGTTTTTGTTTACTTTGTAGCCAGTTGAGTTTTACTCACGTTTTGCATAGCCATCCCTATGCTTCGGTGCCTTTTCCTACAAGACTTGCCTTTTGTTCATTTTTGTTTTAAGCATTACGTACCTTTTTACCTGTGCTCTGCGTATTGGGATCACGACAAACCATCCTCGACGCGTTCCGACTTCCACAAAGCTATTAACCACCTACTGGAGTACTACATGGTTACCCTGCCAAGCACTATACGGCACAGACACTAGACAACGGCACATTATTATAATTATTGATTTGCAAAAGATATTTTTTGGACCAATTAGGTGAAGTTGCATAATTTCCCACGGCGCACCAGACAATATCTCACGGCACAGTGGTTGAAAAACACTGGTTTAATGCATCCAACCAAAATTAGGCATAATAATGTGTTAATTTCACGACTGTATATATCGGTATCGGTTGATATCGGAATCGGTAATTAAGAGTTGGACAATATCGGAATATCGGCAAAAAAGCCATTATCGGACAACTCTAATTTCCATTATGTTAAATTTGGTGTTTTACACACAATTTAACCATTTTTTCCCCCCCAATACAGCTTAAGAGTGCCCCAAATTAACAACGTTTTGTCATGATCTGTGGTCTCGATCATGTTTTGTTTGGTTATGTTCTGTTAGTTTTTGGACTCCACTAGTTCCTGTTTGTGTGCACTCTTGTTTGTTTTGGTTTCCATGGCTACTCATTAGTTTCACCTGCCTTATGCACGCACCTGTTCTAATCATGATATTATTATTTAAGCCTGTCTTTGCCAAGTTAGTCGGCTGGCGACATTACTCTGCGATAGTTTTCATGCCATTGCTCTGTTTTGACTTTTCATGCCCACAGTAAGTGTTAGTTTGTTTTATGTCCATAGTTTACGTCAAAGTGTTAGTTTTGTTCCCTTGCGCCAAGTTCGCGCCTTTTGGTTTTGCACTTCGTTGAGTTATAGTCAAGATTAAACCATGTTTTTTTTACCTTCAAGCCATGTCCGGTCTAGTCCGTTTGCATCACGGGAGAACAAATCCACATCCGTTTTGAGATAAGAGCTGTGTTTGGGTTAATTGTTATGTTATGAAGACAATTTTACAGCCTCAGACTCGTATACTCAGTGGCCTTGTGGTTAGAGTGTCCGCCCTGAGATGGGTAGGTCGTGAGTTCAAACCCCGGCCGAGTCATGCCAAAGACTATAAAAACGGGAGCCATTACCTCCCTGCTTGGCACTCAGCATCAAGGGTTGGAATTGGGGGTTAAATCACCACCGCTGTTGCTCACTGCTCCCCTCACCTCCCAGGAGGGTAATCAAGGGTGATGGGTCAAAATGCAAAGAATAATTTTGCCACACCTAGTGTGTGTGTGACTATCATTGGTACTTTAACTTTTGAACTTGAAGTGTGTTAATGCAGACACATATGTCATCTGTCAGCACTCATACTGTAGAAAGTGAAAGTGAAAGTGAAAGTAAGGACGTCCTCATCGTCAGTACACTCACGCCACTTTCCCCAGCAGGTGGACATGTCTGACGTGGCCATGCCACCATCGATCAATAACGTTAACCGGTGACAACGAGCAGGAAGAACACGAAGAAGAAGAGGAAGAAGAAGAAGAAGAAGAACTGACCTCCAAGCTCCTCTGTGGAGATGCTGGTGAGCTGGAAGGCTTCAGAACCTTCTGCCAGTGAGCTGCTCAAGAAGTTGTCTGGATACAGGAGACCTGCACGCACGTGATGGAAGGGCATCTTCCTCCTGACACACACACACACACACACACACACACACACATACACACACACACACACACACACACACACACACACACACACACAGACACGCGCACGCACGCACGCACGCACGCACGCACGCACGCACGCACGCACGCACGCACAGACAGACAGACAGACAGACAGACAGACAGACAGACAGACAGACAGACAGACAGACAGACAGACAGACAGACACACACACACACACACACACAGACACGCGCACGCACGCACGCACGCACGCACGCACGCACGCACGCACGCACGCACGCACGCACGCACGCACGCACGCACGCACGCACGCACAGACAGACAGACAGACAGACAGACAGACAGACAGACAGACAGACAGACACACACACACACACACACACACACACACACACACACACACAGACACGCGCATGCACGCACGCACGCACGCACGCACGCACGCACGCACGCACGCACGCACGCACGCACGCACGCACGCACGCACGCACAGACAGACAGACAGACAGACAGACAGACAGACAGACAGACAGACACACACACACACACACACACACACACACACACACACACACACACACACACACACACACACACACACAAAGTGGTTAGAGAGCAGACGTAGACAAGACTTGTAAACAATCATCATCTTTGCAGTCCAAACAGCAGAAACAACCACAACGTATCACAGCAGGCATCCTGACGTTGATACACACTCCCACTGTAACACTTCCCCTTGCTCTCCTTCTTTACATCCTTTCTTCTTCCTCTTCGTTTTTACATACTTTCTTCTACCTCTTCTTCTTTACATCCTTTCTTCTTCCTCTTCTTCTTTACATCATTTCTTTGCTTTTTACATCCTTTCTTCTTCCTCTCCTTCTTTACACCCTGTCCTCCTTTCTTTGCTTTTTACATCCTTTCTTCCTTCCTCTTCATGTCCTTTTCACCGTCCTCTTCCCCTTCTTCTTTCTCTGCTTTTTAAATCCTTTCCTTGCTCTCCTTCTTTACATCCTTTCTTCTTCCTCTTCTTCTTTACATCCTTTCTTCTTCATATTCTTCTTTACATCCTTTCCTCCTTTCTTTGCTTTTTACATCCTTTCTTCCTTCCTCTTCATGTCCTTTTCACCATCCCCTTCCCCGTAATTCTTTCTCTGCTTTTTAAATCCTTTCCTTGCTCTCCTTCTTTACATCTTTTCTTCTTCCTCTTCTTCTTTATAGCCTTTCTTCTTCATATTCTTCTTTACATCCTTTCCTCCTTTCTTTGCTTTTTACATCCTTTCTTCCTTCCTCTTCATGTCCTTTTCACCATCCCCTTCCCCGTAATTCTTTCTCTGCTTTTTAAATCCTTTCCTTGCTCTCCTTCTTCTTATCCTATACCCCTTTCCTTCTTAACATCCTTTACTCTTCTTCATTACATCCCTTCCTCCTTCTTGCTTTACTTTGTTACATGTATCCTTCACATCATTTCCTCTCCTTCTTTACATCATTTTCTCCTTCTTTTTTCTCTCTTTTTTACATATTTTTCTCCTTTTTTCGCTCTTATGGGTCCTTTTTTTATTCTTTCTCCCCTTCTTTACATCTTTTCCCCCTTCTTCTTTCTATTTGATCATTTTTTCTCTTTCTAATGTATTCTTATTTTCTCTCTCCTTTAAATCATTACACCTTCCTTCTCTTTTTATATCCTTTTTCTCTTTTCTCCTTCACTCATACTTTTCTTGTTATGTTTATCTCCTTTGTTATATAATTTCTCCTTCTTTATATCCTTTTCTCCATCCTTTTAATCTCCTTTCTAAACTTTTCTCTTCCCTGTTCTTTTTAC
The DNA here is from genome assembly GCF_033978685.3 of Nerophis lumbriciformis. Lineage (NCBI taxonomy): Eukaryota > Metazoa > Chordata > Actinopteri > Syngnathiformes > Syngnathidae > Nerophis > Nerophis lumbriciformis. Next base: position 49,248,572 of record NC_084556.2, read on the forward strand.
ATCATTTCCCCTCCTCATCCTCTTCTTTACAGCCTTTCTCCCTCATCTTCTGCTTTACATTCTTTCTTCACATTGTTATATCCTTCCTTTCCTTCTTTACACTCTTTCTTCACATTGTTGTATCCTTCCTTTCACCCGCCTTTTCATTTCCTTCTTTACATTATTTTTTCCTCTCTTTCTTTACACTCTTTCATTACATACACCCCCTCTCCCGCCTTTACCTTTCCTTCTTTACACTCTTTCTTCATCCCCTTCTTTTCTCTCTTTTTTTCACATTTTTGTATCCTTCCTTTCACCTTTTCTCCCACCCTTTCCTTTTCTTTTTTACATTCTTTCTTCATTTCCTTTTTTACACTCTTTCTTCACATTGTCGTATCCCTACTCTTTCTTTACACCCTTTCTCCTGCCTTTCCTCTCCTTCTTTACACTCTTTCTCCCTCCTTTTCCTCTCCTTCTTTACACTCTTTATTTACATTGTTGTATCCTTCCTCTCCTTCCTTACACCCTTTCTCCCGCCTTTACTTTCCTTCATTACACTCCTTCATCCCTTTCTTTTCTCTCTTTCTTCACATTGTTGTATCTTTCCCTCAACCCTTTCTCCCGCTTTTACCTTTCCTTCTTTACACTCTTTCTTCACATTGTTGTATCCTTCCTCTCTTTCTTTACACCCTTTCTCCTGCCTTTCCTCTCCTTCTTTACACTCTTTCTTCCTCCCCTTCTTTACACCCTTTCTCCCCCTTTTTCCTCTCCTTCTTTGCACTCTTTCTTTACATTGTTGTATCCTTCCTCTCCTTCTTTACACACTTTCTCTCGCCTTTACTTTTCCGTCTTTACATCCTTTCTCCCACCTTTTCCTCTCCTTATTTACACTTTTCCTTTCCTTCTTTACACGCTTTCTTCACATTGTTGTATCCTTCCTTCCCTTCTTTACACCCTTTCTTCCTCCTTTTCCTTTCCTTCTCTACACTCTTTCTCCACATTGTTGTAGCTTTCCTCTCCTTTTTGACAGCCTTTATTCCTCCCCTTCTTTACACTTTCCTTCCTCCTTTTCTTTTCCTTCTTTACACTCTTTCTTTACATTGTTGTATCCTTCCTTACACCCTTTCTCACGCCTTTACATTTCCTTCTTTACACTCTTTCTTTACATTGTTGTATCCTTCCTTACACCCTTTCTCACGCCTTTACATTTCCTTCTTTACACTCTTTCTTTACATTGTTGTATACTTCCTCTCTTTCTTTACACCCTTTCTCCTGCATTTCCTCTCCTTCTTTACACTCTTCCTTCCTCCCCTTCTTTATACCCTTTCTCCCTCCTTTTCCTCTCCTTCTTTACACTCTTTCTTCACATTGTTGTATCCTTCCTCTCTTTCTTTACACTCGTTCTCCTGCCTTTCCTCTCCTTCTTTACACTCTTTTTTTTCACATTGTTGTATCCTTTCTCCCCTTCTTTACACTCTTTCTTTCTCCTTTTCCTTTCCTTCTTTACACTCTTTCTTCCTCCCCTTCTTTACACTTTTCTTCCTCTTTTTCCTTTCCTCTTTTACACTCTTTCTTTACATTGTTGTATCCTTCCTTATACCCTTTCTCCCATCTTTTCCTTTCCTTCTTTACACTCTTCATCCTCTTTTTTTCTCTCTTTCCTCACATTGTTGTATCCTTCCTTTCACCCTTTCTCTCGCCTTTTCCTTTCCTTCTTTACACTCTTTCTTCACATTGTTGTATCCTTTCTCCCCTTCTTTACACTCTTTCTTCCTCCCCTTCTTTACACTTTTTTCCCTCCTTTTCATTTCCTTCTTTACACTCTTTCTTTACATTGTTGTATCCTTCCTTATACCCTTTCTTCTGTCTTTTCCTTTCCTTCTTTACACTCTTCATCCTCTTTCTTTCTCTCTTTCCTCACATTGTTGTATCCTTCCTTTCACCCTTTCTCTTGCCTTTTCCTTTCCTTCTTTACACTCTTTCCTCACATTGTTGTATCCTTCCTTCCACCCTTTCTCCCGCCTTTTCCTTTCCTTCTTTACACTCTTTCTTTACATTGTTGTATCCTTCTTTATACCCTTTCTCCCTCCTTATCCTCTCCTTCTTTACACTCTTTCTTTACATTGTTGTATCTTTCCTCTCTTTCTTTACATTGTTGTATCTTTCCTCTCTTTCTTTACACCCTTTCTCCTGCCTTTCATCTCCTTTTTTACATTCTTTCTTCCTCCCCTTCTTTACACCCTTTCTCCCTCCTTTTCCTCTCCTTCTTTACACTCTTTCTTTACATTGTTGTATCTTTCCTCTCTTTCTTTACATTGTTGTATCTTTCCTCTCTTTCTTTACACCCTTTCTCCTGCCTTTCATCTCCTTTTTTACATTCTTTTTTCCTCCCCTTCTTTACACCCTTTCTCCCTCCTTTTCCTCTCCTTCTTTACACTCTTTCTTTACATTGTTGTATCTTTCCTCTCTTTCTTTACACCCTTTCTCCTGCCTTTCATCTCCTTTACACTCTTTCTTCCTCCCCTTCTTTACACTCTTTTTTCCTCCTTTTCCTTTCCTTCTTTACACTCTTTCTTTACATTGTTGTATCTTTCCTCTCTTTCTTTACATTGTTGTATCTTTCCTCTCTTTCTTTACACCCTTTCTCCTGCCTTTCATCTCCTTTTTTACATTCTTTCTTCCTCCCCTTCTTTACACCCTTTCTCCCTCCTTTTCCTCTCCTTCTTTACACTCTTTCTTTACATTGTTGTATCTTTCCTCTCTTTCTTTACACCCTTTCTCCTGCCTTTCATCTCCTTTACACTCTTTCTTCCTCCCCTTCTTTACACTCTTTTTTCCTCCTTTTCCTTTCCTTTTTTACACTCTTTCTTTACATTGTTGTATCTTTCCTCTCTTTCTTTACATTGTTGTATCTTTCCTCTCTTTCTTTACATTGTTGTATCTTTCCTCTCTTTCTTTACACCCTTTCTCCTGCCTTTCATCTCCTTTTTTACATTCTTTCTTCCTCCCCTTCTTTACACCCTTTCTCCCTCCTTTTCCTCTCCTTCTTTACACTCTTTCTTTACATTGTTGTATCTTTCCTCTCTTTCTTTACACCCTTTCTCCTGCCTTTCCTCTCCTTGACACTCTTTCTTCCTCCCCTTCTTTACACTCTTTTTTCCTCCTTTTCCTTTCCTTCTTTACACTCTTTCTTTACATTGTTGTATCTTTCCTCTCTTTCTTTACACCCTTTCTCCTGCCTTTCATCTCCTTTACACTCTTTCTTCCTCCCCTTCTTTACACTCTTTTTTCCTCCTTTTCCTTTCCTTCTTTACACTCTTTCTTTACATTGTTGTATCTTTCCTCTCTTTCTTTACATTGTTGTATCTTTCCTCTCTTTCTTTACACCCTTTCTCCTGCCTTTCATCTCCTTTTTTACATTCTTTCTTCCTCCCCTTCTTTACACACTTTCTCCCTCCTTTTCCTCTCCTTCTTTACACTCTTTCTTTACATTGTTGTATCCTTCCTCTCTTTCTTTACACCCTTTCTCCTGCCTTTCATCTCCTTTACACTCTTTCTTCCTCCCCTTCTTTACACTCTTTCTACCTCCTTTTCCTTTCCTTCTTTACACTCTTTCTTTACATTGTTGTATCTTTCCTCTCTTTCTTTACATTGTTGTATCTTTCCTCTCTTTCTTTACATTGTTGTATCTTTCCTCTCTTTCTTTACACCCTTTCTCCTGCCTTTCATCTCCTTTTTTACATTCTTTCTTCCTCCCCTTCTTTACACCCTTTCTCCCTCCTTTTCCTCTCCTTCTTTACACTCTTTCTTTACATTGTTGTATCTTTCCTCTCTTTCTTTACACCCTTTCTCCTGCCTTTCCTCTCCTTGACACTCTTTCTTCCTCCCCTTCTTTACACTCTTTTTTCCTCCTTTTCCTTTCCTTCTTTACACTCTTTCTTTACATTGTTGTATCTTTCCTCTCTTTCTTTGCACCCTTTCTCCTGCCTTTCATCTCCTTTACACTCTTTCTTCCTCCCCTTCTTTACACTCTTTTTTCCTCCTTTTCCTTTCCTTCTTTACACTCTTTCTTTACATTGTTGTATCTTTCCTCTCTTTCTTTACATTGTTGTATCTTTCCTCTCTTTCTTTACACCCTTTCTCCTGCCTTTCATCTCCTTTTTTACATTCTTTCTTCCTCCCTTTCTTTACACCCTTTCTCCCTCCTTTTCCTCTCCTTCTTTACACTCTTTCTTTACATTGTTGTATCCTTCCTCTCTTTCTTTACACCCTTTCTCCTGCCTTTCATCTCCTTTACACTCTTTCTTCCTCCCCTTCTTTACACTCTTTCTACCTCCTTTTCCTTTCCTTCTTTACACTCTTTCTTTACATTGTTGTATCTTTCCTCTATTTCTTTACATTGTTGTATCTTTCCTCTCTTTCTTTACATTGTTGTATCTTTCCTCTCTTTCTTTACACCCTTTCTCCTGCCTTTCATCTCCTTTACACTCTTTCTTCCTCCCCTTCTTTACACTCTTTTTTCCTCCTTTTCCTTTCCTTCTTTACACTCTTTCTTTACATTGTTGTATCTTTCCTCTCTTTCTTTACATTGTTGTATCTTTCCTCTCTTTCTTTAAACCCTTTCTCCTGCCTTTCATCTCCTTTTTTACATTCTTTCTTCCTCCCCTTCTTTACACCCTTTCTCCCTCCTTTTCCTCTCCTTCTTTACACTCTTTCTTTACATTGTTGTATCTTTCCTCTCTTTCTTTACACCCTTTCTCCTGCCTTTCATCTCCTTTACACTCTTTCTTCCTCCCCTTCTTTACACTCTTTTTTCCTCCTTTTCCTTTCCTTTTTTTACACTCTTTCTTTACATTGTTGTATCTTTCCTCTCTTTCTTTACATTGTTGTATCTTTCCTCTCTTTCTTTACACCCTTTCTCCTGCCTTTCATCTCCTTTACACTCTTTCTTCCTCCCCTTCTTTACACTCTTTTTTCCTCCTTTTCCTTTCCTTCTTTACACTCTTTCTTTACATTGTTGTATCTTTCCTCTCTTTCTTTACATTGTTGTATCTTTCCTCTCTTTCTTTACACCCTTTCTCCTGCCTTTCATCTCCTTTTTTACATTCTTTCTTCCTCCCCTTCTTTACACCCTTTCTCCCTCCTTTTCCTCTCCTTCTTTAACACTCTTTCTTTACATTGTTATATCCTTCCTCTCTTTTTTTACACCCTTTCTCCTGCCTTTCATCTCCTTTACACTCTTTCTTCCTCCCCTTCTTTACACTCTTTCTACCTCCTTTTCCTTTCCTTCTTTACACTCTTTCTTTACATTGTTGTATCCTTCCTTACACCCTTTCTCCCACCTTTACCTTTCCTTCCTTCCACCCTTTCTCCCGCCTTTTCCTTTCCTTCTTTACACTCTTTCTTTACATTGTTGTATCCTTCCTTATACCCTTTCTCCCTTCTTTTCCTTTCCTTCTTTACACTCTTCATCCTCTTTTTTTCTCTCTTTCCTCACATTGTTGTATCCTTCCTTTCACCCTTTCTCCCTCCTTTTCCTTTCCTTCTTTACACTCTTTCTTCACATTGTTGTATCCTTTCTCCCCTTCTTTACACTTTTCTTCCTCCTTTTCCTTTCCTTCTTTACACTCTTTCTTCACATTGTTGTATCCTTCCTCTCTTTCTTTACACCCTTTCTCCTGCCTTTCCTCTCCTTCTTTACACTCTTTCTTCCTCCCCTTCTTTACACCCTTTCTCCCTCCTTTTCATCTCCTTCTTTACATTGTTGTATCCTTCCTTACACCCTTTCTCCCACCTTTACACTCTTTCTTCCCATTGTTGTATCCTTCCTCTCTTTCTTTACACCCTTTCTCCCTCCTTTTCATCCCCTTCTATACACCATTCCTCCCTCTATTTCATCCCCTTCTTTACACTCTTTCTTCACAGGCGTGTACCCTTCCTCCCCTCCCTGCTCCCTCCATCCTCTCCCATCAGGTTGGACACAGATCCAGCAGAGGAATGCTGGAGCCCACACAAAGAGGAGCAGAGACAAAAGCGTCACAAAGGTGGAGGGTCCAGGGATTGTTGCTGTGAACAAAACCGTCTGGACTAGATTGTAGTGTGTGTGTGTGTGTGTGTGTGTGTGTGTGTGTGTGTGTGTGTGTGTGTGTGTGTGTGTGTGTGTATATATATAAATGCATTCTTTGGTCCATCTGTTTCTGGTCGGGCTGCGATCGCCCCACCTGCAAATTAAAGACTCCCGTGCAGGTCACCATGGCAACACGAGTCCCTGCTGAGACGCGGACTCTTTCATATGTTTCTGCTCGCCTTTTATGACCCCGCCCCCGCCCCCGCCTCCCCATCTACACGCGTGTCCTTCAAAAGTGGTATTTTTACTTTGGATCTATTCAACCGAGCCAGCGTCCAGGGAAGGTCTGCCATGAAGGAGTGGGAGTGGGAGTGGGAGTGGAGGCCTCCTCATGTGAACACACACACACGTGCATTCAACACATCATGCTGACACAGCACTAAAGTCACTCACATCAACCCTGCTGAAGAGTGGGTTTTCTGACATTTAAGGCGTGTGTGTGTGTGTGTGTGTGTGTGTGTGTGGGATGAAAGGTGCAGATGAGAGGGACGGAGAGGTCAGTGTGAGGTTTGAGGTGTTTGGGATGAAGCGAAGCTTGAAAGGGGAAGCATGCATGCAGGAGATGGAAGGATGGAAGGTGGGGGCGTTCAAGAGAAGCACAGATTGATCCCAAAGTGGAAAATGTTGTTTCCTCCTGACTTGCTTGAACTTGCCGCGGGGAGAAAAACCCTGCTGGGGGGCGACTACAGCAACACACACACACACACACACACACACACACACACACACACACACACACACACACACACACACACACACACACACACACACACACACACACACAAGAAGGTATTTGTTACCTTCTTGTGACCTCTGAATAATGCCTACCTCTTTAGGACCACCCTTTCTAGATATATAAAGAAGTGTATTTACAACATTAATAATATATACATACTATGCAAATATAAAAAAGCTTGTTGTGAAAAATGAGTTGGAATTTCACAAGAAAAATGTCACAATTTCACAAGAAAAACTTTGAATTTTGGCAGTATTTCAGTCGTAATTTTACTCAACGCAAGTCAAAACTGCACAAGAAAAACTGAACATTTGTGCGATAACATGATAAAAGTTGGAATTTTACTTAATACCAGTCGCAATTTTACTCAACAAAAGTCAGAATTTTATAAGAAAACTGTAAAATGTTGGCTATTATAATAATAATCGGAATTTTACTTGGCAAAATGATGACAAAAGTCATAAATTTACTCAAAAAATGTCACTATTTTACAAGAACAACAAAAAAATTGTCAATATTGTGATAAAAGTCAGAATTTTATATGACATATGTCATCATTTTGCATTAAAAAGTAATAATTTTACAAAAAAAAAAATAATTGTACGAGAAAATATTGCAATATTACAGAATCGGAAAGAATATGAGAAATTGTTCCCAATTTTATAAGAAAAAAGTCGACGCATTGTGAGAAAAAACTGCTTTTAGTTAATTTATTTATTTTTTTGAATGTTTTGTTTTTTTAATTTACTTAAAGTTATTACAGTATGTCCTTATGAACATACAGGTATTTATTTTATTTTTTTAAATACATTTTGGCCAAAGGGGGCGCATTTTAATTTCTTACACAAACTTGTTATTTCATATGTTGACCAGAGGGGGAGCACTTTTAAAACCGACACACAGTCAATTTGAAAAATCCCTCCTTTTTGGGACCACCCTCATTTTGATAGATTTCACCACCAGGGGTGCAAATGAGACATTCTCTATTAGATGCAATGGTTTTCTGTATTGGGACCATGATTTATGTCATCACTTGTTCACACCTCCTCATATGGAAGCTACTTTTCCTTGTTGATGTCTCAAGAAGGGTAGAAATACAAGAACACGTGCAAACACAATCTGGTATTTGTTACCTTCTTGAGACCGCCGAAAAATGCCTACCTATTTAGGACCAGCCTTTCTAGATATATAAAGATGTGTATTTACAACATTAATAATATATACATACTATGCTAATATAAAAAAGCTTGTTGTGAAAAATGAGTTGGAATTTCACAAGAAAAACTTAGAATTTTGGCGGTATTATAATAAAAGTCGTAATTTTACTCAACGCAAGTCAAAATGTCACAAGAAAAACGGAACATTTGTGCAATATTTGGATAAAAGTTGGAATTGTACTCAATAACAGTCGCAATTTTACAAGAAAAAGCGTAAAATATTGGCAATTTTATGAAAAAAGTCGTAATTTTACTCGAGAAAAGTCACAATTTTATAAGAAAACTGTAAAATGTTGGCAATATTATAATAATAATCTGAATTTTACTTGGCAAAATTATGACAAAAGTCATAATTTTACTCAAAAAATGTCACTATTTTAACAACAACAAAATTGGCAATATTGTGATAAAAGTCAGAATTTTATATGACAAATGTCACCATTTTGCATTAAAAAGTAATTATTTTGCATTAAAAAAATAATCATTTTACGACAAAATATTGCAATATTGCAGAAAAAGAAAGAATATGAGAAATTGTTCCCAAATTTTATAAGAAAAAAGTCGACACATTGTGAGAAAAAGACTGCTTTTAGTTCCTTTTTAAAAAATGTTTTTACTTCAAGTTATTACAGTATGTCTCTATAAACATATTTATTTTATTTTTTAATTATTTTTGGCCAAGGGGGGCGCATTTAAATTTCTTACACAAACTTGTTATTTCATATGTTGACCAGAGGGGGAGCACTTTTAAAACCGACACACAGTCAATTTGGTATTTGTTACCTTCTTGAGACCTTCGAAAAATGCCTACCTCTTTAGGACCAGCCTTTCTAGATATATAAAGATTTGTATTTACAACATTACTAATATATACATACTATGCAAATATAAAAAAGCTTGTTGTGAAAAATGAGTTGGAATTTCACAAGAAAAACTTAGAATTTTGGCAGTATTATAATAAAAGTCGTAATTTTACTCAACGCAAGTCAAAATTTTACAAGAAAAACTGAACATTTGTGCGAACACATGATAAAAGCTGGAATTTTACTTAATAACAGTTACAATTTTACAAAAAAAGCATAACATTTTGGCAATCTTATGAGAACAGTCGTAATTTTACTCGAGAAAAGTCACAATTTTATAAGATAACTGCAAAATGTTGGCAATATTATAATAATAATCAGAATTTTACTTGGCAAAATGATGACAAAAGTCATTATTTTACTCAAAAAATGTCACTATTTTACAAGAACAACAAAAAAATTGGCAATATTGTGATAAAAGTCAGAATTTTATATGACAAATGTCACCATTTTGCATGAAAAAGTAATTATTTTTGCCTTAAAAAATAATAATTTTACGAGAAAATATTGCAATATTACAGAAAAAGAAAGAATATGAGAAATTGTTCCCAATTTTATAAGAAAAAAGTTGACACATTGTGAGAAAAAGACTGATTTTAGTTCCTTTTTAAAAAATGTTTTTACTTCAAGTTATTACAGTATGTCTCTATAAACATATTTATTTTATTTTTTAATTATTTTTGGCCAAGGGGGGCGCATTTAAATTTCTTACACAAACTTGTTATTTCATATGTTGACCAGAGGGGGAGCACTTTTAAAACCGACACACAGTCAATTTGGTATTTGTTACCTTCTTGAGACCTTCGAAAAATGCCTACCTCTTTAGGACCAGCCTTTCTAGATATATAAAGATTTGTATTTACAACATTAATAATATATACATACTATGCAAATATAAAAAAGCTTGTTGTGAAAAATGAGTTGGAATTTCACAAGAAAAACTTAGAATTTTGGCAGTATTATAATAAAAGTCGTAATTTTACTCAACGCAAGTCAAAATTTTACAAGAAAAACTGAACATTTGTGCGAACACATGATAAAAGTTGGAATTTTACTTAATAACAGTTACAATTTTACAAAAAAAGCATAACATTTTGGCAATCTTATGAGGAGAGTCGTAATTTTACTCGACAAAAGTCACAATTTTATAAGAAAACTGCAAAATGTTGGCAATATTATAATAATAATCGGAATTATACTTGGCAAAATGATGACAAAAGTCATAATTTTACTCAAAAAATGTCACTATTTTACAAGAACAACAAAAAAAATGTGTCAATATTGTGATAAAAATCAGAATTTTATATGACAAATGTCACCATTTTGCATGAAAAAGTAATTATTTTTGCCTTAAAAAATAATAATTTTACGAGAAAATATTGCAATATTACAGAAAAAGAAAGAATATGAGAAATTGTTCCCAAATTTTATAAGAAAAAAGTCGACACATTGTGAGAAAAAGACTGATTTTAGTTCCTTTTAAAAAAAAAGTTTTTACTTCAAGTTATTACAGTATGTCTCTATAAACATATTTATTTTATTTTTTAATTAATTTTGGCCAAGGGGGGCACATTTAAATTTCTTACACAAACTTGTTATTTCATATGTTGACCAGAGGAGGAGCACTTTTAAAATCCCTCCTTTTTGGGACCACCCTCATTTTGATAGATTTCACCACCAGGGGTGCAAATGAGACATTCTCTATTAGATGCAATGCTTTTCTGTATTGGGACCATGATTTATGTCATCACTTGTTCACACCTCCTCATATGGAAGCTACTTTTCCTTGTTGATGTCTCAAGAAGGGTAGAAATACATGAACACACACACACACACACACACACACACTCAGGACGAGACAGCATCAGAGACGATCCCAGATCAACATGAGCGACGTCTTGAGTCCTCCATCAGTCTGATGATCTGATGCAGCAAAGACTTTTTATTGCATTTTTGAGTAAACCGATTACAAAAATCATCCAATTACTTCCGCCATCTTCGCTCAGGGGTCGCGATTTGATTCCTGCTCAGGTCACCTTGGACCACCGCTTCCTACCACTGTCAACTTGTTTCGGCTTTTATTTGAAATATTGCCGGGAAATTCTGGGAGTTCCCGGAATTTTCTTTGAAGTTGGAAAAAAGTAGTTTGATTGTCCAAGGTGAGTGGAGTGTGTGGAATCGGTTCGAATCGGGTGAGAAATGTGGGAGTTGTGCATGTTGGAACATTTCAATGGGCAAAATGTCCTGGAAAACCGGGAATTTTACAGCCGAACGTCTCAAATTGCTTAGCAGAGTTCAGTGATGCAAATGCATGTCAAGTTGATCAACACATTGTATTATTCTCCAGTGCAATAACAGTACTGAAATTAAGGCTAAAAGGGCAATAAAGGGGGCCTTCTTTTTGCGTTTTTTTGACATTGCAAGTTGTTTCCGCTTTTGTTTTTGTGTTTTCTGAAATGTTTTAATGGTTTTGTTCATTTGTTTTCTAAATCGCAAGTTGTTCCGGCTTTTTATTTTTTTTTGCGATTAGACATTGAAAATTGTTTCCGCTTTTGTTTTTGTGTTTTCTGAGATTGTGAAGTTTTGTTCAATTGTTTTCTAAAATTTAGATTTTTTTTCTCTGCTTTTGTTTTTGTTTTCTGAAATTTTGATTTGTTTTGTTAATTTGTTTTCTGAAATCGTACATTTTTTCGGCTTTTTTTCTTTTTCCGTTTTTGACATTGTAAGTTGTTTCCGCTTTTGTTTTTGTGTTTTCGGAAATTGTGAAATGTTCCATCTTTGGTTAATTGTTTTGTGAAATTCTGAATTGTTTTGTTCATTTGTTTTCTGAAATTTGGAATATCGGCTTTTTTTCTTTTTGACATTTTAAGTTGTTTCGGCTTTTGTTTTTGTGTTTTCTGAAATTGTGAAGAGTTTTGTTCATTTGTTTTCTGAAATGTAGGGTTTTTTCCACTTTTGTTTTTGTGTTTTTTGACATTTTTATTTGTTTTGTTAATTTGTTTTCTGAAATCGTAAATGTTTTCTTTCTTATTTTTCTTTTTGCGTTTTTGACATTGCAAGTTGTTCCCGCTTTTGTTTTTGTGTTTTCTGAAATTGTGAAGAGTTTTGTTCATTTGTTTTCTCAAATCATGACATTTTTCAACTTTTTTTCTTTGTGCATTTTTGACATTGTACGTTGTTTCGGCTTTTATTTGAAATATTGCCGGGAAATTCTGGGAGTTCCCGGAATTTTCTATGAAGTTGGAAAATAGTAGTTTGATTGTCCAAGGTGAGTGGAGTGTGTGGAATCGGTTCGAATCGGGTGAGAAATGTGGGAGTTGTGCATGTTGGAACATTTCAATGGGCAAAATGTCCTGGAAAACCGGGAATTTTACAGCCGAACGTCTCAAATTGCTTAGCAGAGTTCAGTGATGCAAATGCATGTCAAGTTGATTAACAGATTGTATTATTCTCCAGTGCAATAACAGTACTGAAATTAAGGCTAAAAGGGCAATAAAGGGGGCCTTCTTTTTGCGTTTTTTGACATTGCAAGTTGTTTCCGCTTTTGTTTTTGTGTTTTCTGAAATGTTTTAATGGTTTTGTTCATTTGTTTGTTTGCAAGTTGTTCCGGCTTTTTATTTTTTTTTGCGATTAGACATTGAAAATTGTTTCCGCTTTTGTTTTTGTGTTTTCTGAGATTGTGAAGTTTTGTTCAATTGTTTTCTAAAATTTAGATTTTTTTTCTCTGCTTTTGTTTTTGTTTTCTGAAATTTTGATTTGTTTTGTTAATTTGTTTTCTGAAATCGTACATTTTTTCGGCTTTTTTTCTTTTTCCGTTTTTGACATTGTAAGTTGTTTCCGCTTTTTTGTTTTTGTGTTTTCGGAAATTGTGAAATGTTCCATCTTTGGTTAATTGTTTTCTGAAATTCTGAATTGTTTTGTTCATTTGTTTTCTGAAATTTGGAATATCGGCTTTTTTTCTTTTTGACATTTTAAGTTGTTTCGGCTTTTGTTTTTGTGTTTTCTGAAATTGTGAAGAGTTTTGTTCATTTGTTTTCTGAAATGTAGGGTTTTTTCCACTTTTGTTTTTGTGTTTTTTGACATTTTTATTTGTTTTGTTCATTTGTTTTCTGAAATCGTAAATGTTTTCTTTCTTATTTTTCTTTTTGCGTTTTTGACATTGCAAGTTGTTCCCGCTTTTGTTTTTGTGTTTTCTGAAATTGTGAAGAGTTTTGTTCATTTGTTTTCTCAAATCATGACATTTTTCAACTTTTTTTCTTTGTGCATTTTTGACATTGTACGTTGTTTCGGCTTTTATTTGAAATATTGCCGGGAAATTCTGGGAGTTCCCGGAATTTTCTTTGAAGTTGGAAAATAGTAGTTTGATTGTCCAAGGTGAGTGGAGTGTGTGGAATCGGTTCGAATCGGGTGAGAAATGTGGGAGTTGTGCATGTTGGAACATTAAATGGGCAAAATGTCCTGGAAAACCGGGAATTTTACAGACGAACGTCTCAAATTGCTTAGCAGAGTTCAGTGATGCAAATGCATGTCAAGTTGATCAACACATTGTATTATTCTCCAGTGCAATAACAGTACTGAAATTAAGGCTAAAAGGGCAATAAAGGGGGCCTTCTTTTTGCGTTTTTTGACATTGCAAGTTGTTTCCGCTTTTGTTTTTGTGTTTTCTGAAATGTTTTAATGGTTTTGTTCATTTGTTTTCTAAATCGCAAGTTGTTCCGGCTTTTTATTTTTTTTGCGATTAGACATTGAAAATTGTTTCCACTTTTGTTTTTGTGTTTTCTGAGATTGTGAAGTTTTGTTCAATTGTTTTCTAAAATTTAGATTTTTTTTCTCTGCTTTTGTTTTTGTTTTCTGAAATTTTGATTTGTTTTGTTAATTTGTTTTCTGAAATCGTACATTTTTTCGGCTTTTTTTCTTTTTCCGTTTTTGACATTGTAAGTTGTTTCCGCTTTTGTTTTTGTGTTTTCGGAAATTGTGAAATGTTCCATCTTTGGTTAATTGTTTTCTGAAATTCTGAATTGTTTTGTTCATTTGTTTTCTGAAATTTGGAATATCGGCTTTTTTTCTTTTTGACATTTTAAGTTGTTTCGGCTTTTGTTTTTGTGTTTTCTGAAATTGTGAAGAGTTTTGTTCATTTGTTTTCTGAAATGTAGGGTTTTTTCCACTTTTGCTTTTGTGTTTTTTGAAATTTTTATTTGTTTTGTTCATTTGTTTTCTGAAATCGTAAATGTTTTCTTTCTTATTTTTCTTTTTGCGTTTTTGACATTGCAAGTTGTTCCCGCTTTTGTTTTTGTGTTTTCTGAAATTGTGAAGAGTTTTGTTCATTTGTTTTCTCAAATCATGACATTTTTCAACTTTTTTTCTTTGTGCATTTTTGACATTGTACGTTGTTTCGGCTTTTATTTGAAATATTGCCGGGAAATTCTGGGAGTTCCCGGAATTTTCTTTGAAGTTGGAAAATAGTAGTTTGATTGTCCAAGGTGAGTGGAGTGTGTGGAATCGGTTCGAATCGGGTGAGAAATGTGGGAGTTGTGCATGTTGGAACATTAAATGGGCAAAATGTCCTGGAAAACCGGGAATTTTACAGACGAACGTCTCAAATTGCTTAGCAGAGTTCAGTGATGCAAATGCATGTCAAGTTGATCAACACATTGTATTATTCTCCAGTGCAATAACAGTACTGAAATTAAGGCTAAAAGGGCAATAAAGGGGGCCTTCTTTTTGCGTTTTTTGACATTGCAAGTTGTTTCCGCTTTTGTTTTTGTGTTTTCTGAAATGTTTTAATGGTTTTGTTCATTTGTTTTCTAAATCGCAAGTTGTTCCGGCTTTTTATTTTTTTTGCGATTAGACATTGAAAATTGTTTCCACTTTTGTTTTTGTGTTTTCTGAGATTGTGAAGTTTTGTTCAATTGTTTTCTAAAATTTAGATTTTTTTTCTCTGCTTTTGTTTTTGTTTTCTGAAATTTTGATTTGTTTTGTTAATTTGTTTTCTGAAATCGTACATTTTTTCGGCTTTTTTTCTTTTTCCGTTTTTGACATTGTAAGTTGTTTCCGCTTTTGTTTTTGTGTTTTCGGAAATTGTGAAATGTTCCATCTTTGGTTAATGGTTTTCTGAAATTCTGAATTGTTTTGTTCATTTGTTTTCTGAAATTTGGAATATCGGCTTTTTTTCTTTTTGACATTTTAAGTTGTTTCGGCTTTTGTTTTTGTGTTTTCTGAAATTGTGAAGAGTTTTGTTCATTTGTTTTCTGAAATGTAGGGTTTTTTCCACTTTTGTTTTTGTGTTTTTTGAAATTTGTATTTGTTTTGTTAATTTGTTTTCTGAAATCGTAAATGTTTTCTTTCTTATTTTTCTTTTTGCGTTTTTGACATTGCAAGTTGTTCCCGCTTTTGTTTTTGTGTTTTCTGAGATTGTGAAGTTTTGTTCAATTGTTTTCTAAAATTTAGATTTTTTTTCTCTGCTTTTGTTTTTGTTTTCTGAAATTTTGATTTGTTTTGTTAATTTGTTTTCTGAAATCGTACATTTTTTCGGCTTTTTTTCTTTTTCCGTTTTTGACATTGTAAGTTGTTTCCGCTTTTGTTTTTGTGTTTTCGGAAATTGTGAAATGTTCCATCTTTGGTTAATTGTTTTCTGAAATTCTGAATTGTTTTGTTCATTTGTTTTCTGAAATTTGGAATATCGGCTTTTTTTCTTTTTGACATTTTAAGTTGTTTCGGCTTTTGTTTTTGTGTTTTCTGAAATTGTGAAGAGTTTTGTTCATTTGTTTTCTGAAATGTAGGGTTTTTTCCACTTTTGTTTTTGTGTTTTTTGAAATTTTTATTTGTTTTGTTAATTTGTTTTCTGAAATCGTAAATGTTTTCTTTCTTATTTTTCTTTTTGCGTTTTTGACATTGCAAGTTGTTCCCGCTTTTGTTTTTGTGTTTTCTGAAATTGTGAAGAGTTTTGTTCATTTGTTTTCTCAAATCATGACATTTTTCAACTTTTTTTCTTTGTGCATTTTTGACATTGTACGTTGTTTCGGCTTTTATTTGAAATATTGCCGGGAAATTCTGGGAGTTCCCGGAATTTTCTATGAAGTTGGAAAATAGTAGTTTGATTGTCCAAGGTGAGTGGAGTGTGTGGAATCGGTTCGAATCGGGTGAGAAATGTGGGAGTTGTGCATGTTGGAACATTAAATGGGCAAAATGTCCTGGAAAACCGGGAATTTTACAGACGAACGTCTCAAATTGCTTAGCAGAGTTCAGTGATGCAAATGCACGTCAAGTTGATCAACAGATTGTATTATTCTCCAGTGCAATAACAGTACTGAAATTAAGGCTAAAAGGGCAATAAAGGGGGCCTTAAAAAAAAAAGTTTGGTTTTTGTTTTTTTCTTTTTGCGTTTTTTGACATTGCAAGTTGTTTCCGCTTTTGTTTTTGTGTTTTCTGAAATGTTTTAATGGTTTTGTTCATTTGTTTTCTAAATCGCAAGTTGTTCCGGCTTTTTATTTTTTTTGCGATTAGACATTGAAAATTGTTTCCGCTTTTGTTTTTGTGTTTTCTGAGATTGTGAAGTTTTGTTCAATTGTTTTCTAAAATTTAGATTTTTTTTTCTCTGCTTTTGTTTTTGTTTTCTGAAATTTTGATTTGTTTTGTTAATTTGTTTTCTGAAATCGTACATTTTTTCGGCTTTTTTTCTTTTTCCGTTTTTGACATTGTAAGTTGTTTCCGCTTTTGTTTTTGTGTTTTCGGAAATTGTGAAATGTTCCATCTTTGGTTAATTGTTTTCTGAAATTCTGAATTGTTTTGTTCATTTGTTTTCTGAAATTTGGAATATCGGCTTTTTTTCTTTTTGACATTTTAAGTTGTTTCGGCTTTTGTTTTTGTGTTTTCTGAAATTGTGAAGAGTTTTGTTCATTTGTTTTCTGAAATGTAGGGTTTTTTCCACTTTTGCTTTTGTGTTTTTTGAAATTTTTATTTGTTTTGTTAATTTGTTTTCTGAAATCGTAAATGTTTTCTTTCTTATTTTTCTTTTTGCGTTTTTGACATTGCAAGTTGTTCCCGCTTTTGTTTTTGTGTTTTCTGAAATTGTGAAGAGTTTTGTTCATTTGTTTTCTCAAATCATGACATTTTTCAACTTTTTTTCTTTGTGCATTTTTGACATTGTACGTTGTTTCGGCTTTTATTTGAAATATTGCCGGGAAATTCTGGGAGTTCCCGGAATTTTCTTTGAAGTTGGAAAATAGTAGTTTGATTGTCCAAGGTGAGTGGAGTGTGTGGAATCGGTTCGAATCGGGTGAGAAATGTGGGAGTTGTGCATGTTGGAAAATTTCCTGGAAAACTGGGAATTTTACAGCCGAACGTCTCAAATTGCGTAGCAGAGTTCAGTGATGCAAATGCATGTCGAGTTGATTAACAGATTGTATTATTCTCCAGTGCAATAACAGTACTGAAATTAAGGCTAAAAGGCCATTAAAGGGGGCCTTCTTTTTGCGTTTTTTTGACATTGCAAGTTGTTTCCGCTTTTGTTTTTGTGTTTTCTGAAATGTTTTAATGGTTTTGTTCATTTGTTTTCTAAATCGCAAGTTGTTCCGGCTTTTAATTTTTTTTGGCGATTAGACATTGAAAATTGTTTCCGCTTTTGTTTTTGTGTTTTCTGAGATTGTGAAGTTTTGTTCAATTGTTTTCTAAAATTTAGATTTTTTTTCTCTGCTTTTGTTTTTGTTTTCTGAAATTTTGATTTGTTTTGTTAATTTGTTTTCTGAAATCGTACATTTTTTCGGCTTTTTTTCTTTTTCCGTTTTTGACATTGTAAGTTGTTTCCGCTTTTGTTTTTGTGTTTTCGGAAATTGTGAAATGTTCCATCTTTGGTTAATTGTTTTCTGAAATTCTGAATTGTTTTGTTCATTTGTTTTCTGAAATTTGGAATATCGGCTTTTTTTCTTTTTGACATTTTAAGTTGTTTCGGCTTTTGTTTTTGTGTTTTCTGAAATTGTGAAGAGTTTTGTTCATTTGTTTTCTGAAATGTAGGGTTTTTTCCACTTTTGTTTTTGTGTTTTTTGAAATTTTTATTTGTTTTGTTAATTTGTTTTCTGAAATCGTAAATGTTTTCTTTCTTATTTTTCTTTTTGCGTTTTTGACATTGCAAGTTGTTCCCGCTTTTGTTTTTGTGTTTTCTGAAATTGTGAAGAGTTTTGCTCATTTGTTTTCTCAAATCATGACATTTTTCAACTTTTTTTCTTTGTGCATTTTTGACATTGTACGTTGTTTCGGCTTTTATTTGAAATATTGCCGGGAAATTCTGGGAGTTCCCGGAATTTTCTTTGAAGTTGGAAAATAGTAGTTTGATTGTCCAAGGTGAGTGGAGTGTGTGGAATCGGTTCGAATCGGGTGAGAAATGTGGGAGTTGTGCATGTTGGAAAATTTCCTGGAAAACTGGGAATTTTACAGCCGAACGTCTCAAATTGCTTAGCAGAGTTCAGTGATGCAAATGCATGTCGAGTTGATTAACAGATTGTATTATTCTCCAGTGCAATAACAGTACTGAAATTAAGGCTAAAAGGCCATTAAAGGGGGCCTTAAAAAAAATAAAAAAAAAATATATATATATATAAGTAACTAAATAGTTACCGTATTTTTCGGAGTATAAGTCGCACTGGAGTATAAGTCGCACCTGCCGAAAATGCATAATAAAGAAGGAAAAAAACATATATAAGTCGCACTGGAGCCCGGCTAAACTATGAAAAAAACTGCAACTTATAGTCCGAAAAATACGGTACTTTTCACAGTAACCCATTACTTTTTGGTTTAAGTAACTGAATTAGTAACTGTGTTACTTTTGAAATAAAGTAACTAGTAACTGTAACTAGTTACTGGTTTTCAATAACTAACCCAACACTGCTTACTCACGACGAGTCGAGACCGCGTTTTATCAACCGGCCTGATCCACTCCAAAAAGTGAAAAAATGGAGGTAATTTAAAATCCATAAAGTTGCTTTGAAGCAAGATAGCAACCGCTGTGACTGACAGGTCTCTGGTTGCCGTCTGAAGTCACTCCATTGCACCGCGTTTACGTCTCATTAAAACACATCTTTCTGTCTTTTGACTACAAACTGCATGATCGAGCGTTATACTTGTCTTATTGTTTACATAACACAAACTTCACACTAGGGTTGTACGGTATACCGATACTAGTATAGTATCGTGGTACTAACGAACCAAAACGGTGCTATACTCTGTTTGAAAAGTACCGGTTCGCCATCATTTTTTTTTTCTTTACAGGCATGACGGCTCGTCGTCGTCACGTCATGACATTGCTGGTTTACGAGCAGAGGAGCATGTTCGGCAGCGCACAATCACAGAGTACTTACAAGCAGACACAGTGTGTAGACAGAAAAGGGAGAACGGACCCATTTTGGCGTAAAAACTAACGATAAAGGTGAAGCTACAACAATGAAACACCCACAGGAAGAGGTGCTTTAAGACAGTGCTAGCTAGTTAGCGGCTAACGTCCATCCGCAATCGGCAGTGTTTCAGCTACTTCGAAATCACTAATCCTCGCCTCCATGGCGAGAAAGTATGTTTCTTACAAGTATCATCCCTGCAGGACGAGGAATAGCTAAACATGCTTCACTACACACCGTAGGAGGATACAATAGCTCAATGGCGTCACAATGTAAACAAATGCCATCCACTGTAATGATACCAAGTACAAGAGTGTGCCTAGTGCAGGGGTCGGCAACCCAAAACGTGGAAAGAGCCATATTGGACCAAAAATACAAAAAAAAAATCCGTCTGGAGCCGCAAAAAATTAAAAGCCATATTACATACAGATAGTGTATCATGAGATATAAATTGAATTAAGAGGACTTAAAGGAAACTAAATGAGCTCAAATATAGCTACAAATGAGGCATAATGATGCAATATGTACATATAGCTAGCCTAAATAGCATGTTAGCATCAATTAGCTTGCAGTCATGCAGTGACCAAATATGTCTGATTAGCACTCCACACAAGTCAATAACATCAACAAAAATCACCGTAAAAGTTTGGTGGACAAAATGAGACAGAAAAAGAAGTGGCATAAAACACGTCCTAGAAAGTCGGAGAAAGTTATACATGTAAACAAACTACGGTGAGTTCAAGGACCGCCATAATTAGTAGGACAAAACGGCGCTCGCCAAATACTGGAATCAGTGAAGCATGTTTAATATAAACAGTGTGCTTTATAACAATTAGGGAGGCTTGTGTCATGTTTGTCCTCCTACAGAAACCATATTAAAACAAAAAATATATTTTTTCCCCCTCATCTTTTTCCATTTTTCATACATTTTTGAAAAAGCTCCAGAGAGCCACTAGGGCGGCGCTAAAGAGCCGCATGCGGCTCTAGAGCCACGGGTTGCCGACCCCTGGTCTAGTCAATACTACTATGATTACATCTATATTTTTTATCGTCACAAAATTCATATTATGATTATAAACTCAGTAAATATGTCCTCGGACACATTAGAACTTCAATTCTGACCAATGTATGATCCTGTAACTACTTGGTATCGGATCGATACCTAAATTTGTGGTATCACCCAAAATTAATGTAAAGTATCAAACAACAGAAGAATAAGTGATTATTACATTTTAACAGAAGTGTAGATAGAACGTGTTAAAACGGAAAATAATCAGATATTAACAGTAAATGAACAAGTGGATTAATAATATTTTTTTATACAGGTTGTCCTTTATAATTTTGACAAAATATGTGAAATAACACAATATGTTACCGTATACGTCAGCAGACTAATTAGGAGCCTTTGTTTGTTTACACACTACTAAAAGACAAGTTGTCTAGTATGTTCACTATTTTATTTAAGGACAAAATAGTTATTCCAGTGCAATAAGAAACATATGTTTAATGTACCCTTAGATTTTTTGGTTACAATAAAGCCAATAATGCCATTTTAATTTAGAAAAGTATCGAAATACATTTTGGTACCGGTCATACTTGCCAACACTCCCGATTTTCCCGGGAGACTCCCGAATTTCAGTGCCCCTCCCGAAAATCACCCGGGGCAACCATTCTCCCGAATTTGTCCCCAACAATATTGGGGAGAAGGCACTGCCTTTAGCGTCCTCTACAACCTGTCGTCACGTCCGCTTTTCCTTCATACAAACAGCGTGCCGGCCCAGTCACATAATATATGCGGCTTCTACACACACATGTGAGAATGCAAACCATACTTGGTCAACAGCCATACAGGTCACACTGAGGGTGGCCGTATAAACAACTTTAACACTGTTACAAATATGCGCCACACTGTGAACCCACACCAAACAAGAATGACAAACACATGTCGGGAGAACATCCGCACCGTAACACAACATAAACACAACAGAACAAATACCCAGAACCCCTTGCAGCACTAACTCTTCCGGGACGCTACAATATACACCCCACGCTACCACCAAAATATTGGTATCAAGACAACCCTACTACACACACACATACATCAGTAGCTGTCAACACTCAATATGGCCTCCGGTTCGTCGCTCAAATACGTCTGTGTGCAACATAAACACAAATAACAATTCCTATTGTTACAAAATACACACTCACATAACATGCTAATTGACTGTATTGATTTATAAGATATGAGGGGGCTACTTGTCCAGGGTGTACCCCGCCTTCCGCCCGAATGCAGCTGAGATAGCCTCCAGCACCCAAAAAAGCATCCAAAAGGGTTTTTTAAAATAGTACAGTGTGTTTTAAAAAAGTTGAGTGTTTTTAAAATAGTTGTGTGCATTTTTAAAATAGTTGAGTGTGTTTTTAAAATAGTTGAGTGTGTTTTTAAAATAGTTGAGTGTGTTTTAAAAATATTTAAGTGTTTTTTTGAAATATTTTTGTGTTTTTAAAATAGTTTTGTGTGTTTTCAAAATAGTTGAGTGTGTTTTCAAAATAATTAAGTGTTTTTAAAATAGTTTTGTGTGTTTTCAAAATAGTTGAGTGTGTTTTAAAAATAATTAAGTGTTTTTAAAATAGTTGAGTGTGTGTTTTAAAATAGTGTAGTCTTTTTAAAATAGTTGCGTGTATTTTTTAAATAGTTGCGTGTATTTTTAAAATAGTTGCGTGTATTTTTTAAATAGTTGCGTGTATTTTTTAAATAGTTGCGTGTATTTTTAAAATAGTTAAGTGTGTTTTTAAAATAGTTGAGTGTGTTTTTAAAATAGTTGAGTGTGTTTTTAAAATAGTTGCGTGTATTTTTTAAATAGTTGCGTGTATTTTTAAAATAGTTGCGTGTATTTTTTAAATAGTTGCGTGTATTTTTAAAATAGTTGAGTGTGTTTTTAAAATAGTTGAGTGTGTTTTTAAAATAGTTCATGTATTTTTAAAATAGTTGCGTGTATTTTTTAAATAGTTGCGTGTATTTTTAAAATAGTTGCGTGTATTTTTAAAATAGTTGCGTGTATTTTTTAAATAGTTGCGTGTATTTTTTAAATAGTTGCGTGTATTTTTAAAATAGTTGAGTGTGTTTTTAAAATAGTTGAGTGTGTTTTTAAAATAGTTGCGTGTATTTTTTAAATAGTTGCGTGTATTTTTAAAATAGTTGCGTGTATTTTTTAAATAGTTGCGTGTATTTTTAAAATAGTTGAGTGTGTTTTTAAAATAGTTCATGTATATTTTAAATAGTTGCGTGTATTTTTTAAATAGTTGCGTGTATTTTTAAAATAGTTGAGTGTGTTTTTAAAATAGTTGAGTGTGTTTTTAAAATAGTTGAGTGTGTTTTTAAAATAGTTGCGTGTATTTTTTAAATAGTTGCGTGTATTTTTAAAATAGTTGAGTGTGTTTTTAAAATAGTTGAGTGTGTTTTTAAAATAGTTGCGTGTATTTTTTAAATAGTTGCGTGTATTTTTAAAATAGTTGCGTGTATTTTTAAAATAGTTGCGTGTATTTTTTAAATAGTTGCGTGTATTTTTTAAATAGTTGCGTGTATTTCTAAAATAGTTGAGTGTGTTTTTAAAATAGTGTAGTATGTTTAAAATAATTGTGTGTGTTTTTAAAATAGTTGAGTGTGTTTTAAAAATAGTTTAGTGTTTTTAAAATAGTTGAGTGTTTTTCCAATAGTTGTGTGCGTTTTTAAAATAGTTGAGTGTGTTTTTAAAATAGTTGAGTGTGTTTTTAAAATATTTAAGTGTATTTTTTAAATATTGTAGTGTTTTTAAAATACTTTTGTGTATTTTTAAAATAGTTGCGTGTATTTTTTAAATAGTTGCGTGTATTTTTTAAATAGTTGCGTGTATTTCTAAAATAGTTGAGTGTGTTTTTAAAATAGTTGAGTATGTTTTTAAAATACTTTTTGTGTGTTTTTAAAACCATTGAGTGGGTTTTAAAATAGTGTAGTATGTTTAAAATAATTGCGTGTATTTTTTAAATAGTTGCGTGTATTTTTAAAATAGTTGCGTGTATTTTTTAAATAGTTGCGTGTATTTTTTAAATAGTTGCGTGTATTTTTAAAATAGTTAAGTGTGTTTTTAAAATAGTTAAGTGTGTTTTTAAAATAGTTGAGTGTGTTTTTAAAATAGTTGAGTGTGTTTTTAAAATAGTTGCGTGTATTTTTTAAATAGTTGCGTGTATTTTTAAAATAGTTGCGTGTATTTTTTAAATAGTTGCGTGTATTTTTAAAATAGTTGAGTGTGTTTTTAAAATAGTTGAGTGTGTTTTTAAAATAGTTCATGTATTTTTTAAATAGTTGCGTGTATTTTTAAAATAGTTGCGTGTATTTTTAAAATAGTTGCGTGTATTTTTTAAATAGTTGCGTGTATTTTTTAAATAGTTGCGTGTATTTTTAAAATAGTTGAGTGTGTTTTTAAAATAGTTGAGTGTGTTTTTAAAATAGTTGCGTGTATTTTTTAAATAGTTGCGTGTATTTTTAAAATAGTTGCGTGTATTTTTAAAATAGTTGCGTGTATTTTTTAAATAGTTACGTGTATTTTTAAAATAGTTGAGTGTGTTTTTAAAATAGTTGAGTGTGTTTTTAAAATAGTTCATGTATTTTTTAAATAGTTGCGTGTATTTTTAAAATAGTTGCGTGTATTTTTAAAATAGTTGCGTGTATTTTTTAAATAGTTGCGTGTATTTTTAAAATAGTTGAGTGTGTTTTTAAAATAGTTCATGTATTTTTTAAATAGTTGCGTGTATTTTTTAAATAGTTGCGTGTATTTTTAAAATAGTTGAGTGTGTTTTTAAAATAGTTGAGTGTGTTTTTAAAATAGTTGCGTGTATTTTTTAAATAGTTGCGTGTATTTTTAAAATAGTTGCGTGTATTTTTTAAATAGTTGCGTGTATTTTTAAAATAGTTGAGTGTGTTTTTAAAATAGTTGCGTGTATTTTTTAAATAGTTGCGTGTATTTTTTAAATAGTTGCGTGTATTTTTAAAATAGTTGCGTGTATTTTTTAAATAGTTGCGTGTATTTTTAAAATAGTTGAGTGTGTTTTTAAAATAGTTCATGTATTTTTTAAATAGTTGCGTGTATTTTTAAAATAGTTGCGTGTATTTTTTAAATAGTTGCGTGTATTTTTTAAATAGTTGCGTGTATTTTTAAAATAGTTGAGTGTGTTTTTAAAATAGTTGAGTGTGTTTTTAAAATAGTTGCGTGTATTTTTTAAATAGTTGCGTGTATTTTTAAAATAGTTGCGTGTATTTTTAAAATAGTTGCGTGTATTTTTTAAATAGTTGCGTGTATTTTTAAAATAGTTGAGTGTGTTTTTAAAATAGTTCATGTATTTTTTAAATAGTTGCGTGTATTTTTTAAATAGTTGCGTGTATTTTTAAAATAGTTGAGTGTGTTTTTAAAATAGTTGAGTGTGTTTTTAAAATAGTTGCGCGTATTTTTTAAATAGTTGCGTGTATTTTTAAAATAGTTGCGTGTATTTTTTAAATAGTTGCGTGTATTTTTAAAACAGTTGAGTGTGTTTTTAAAATAGTTGAGTGTGTTTTTAAAATAGTTGCGTGTATTTTTAAAATAGTTGCGTGTATTTTTTAAATAGTTGCGTGTATTTTTTAAATAGTTGCGTGTATTTCTAAAATAGTTGAGTGTGTTTTTAAAATAGTTGAGTATGTTTTTAAAATACTTTTTGTGTGTTTTTAAAACCATTGAGTGGGTTTTAAAATAGTGTAGTATGTTTAAAATAATTGCGTGTGTTTTTAAAATAGTTGAGTGTGTTTTAAAAATAGTTTAGTGTTTTTAAAATAGTTGAGTGTTTTTCCAATAGTTGTGTGCGTTTTTAAAATAGTTGAGTGTGTTTTTAAAATAGTTGAGTGTGTTTTTAAAATATTTAAGTGTATTTTTTAAATATTTTAGTGTTTTTAAAATACTTTTGTGTGTTTTAAAAATAGTTGAGTGTGTTTTGAAAATAGTTTTGTGTTTTCAAAATGGTTGAGTGTATTTTAAAATAATTGAGTGAAAATGGATGGATGGATGGATGATTTATAAGATATATTTGATAGGTTGAGATGGGGGGGTGGGTTTGGTTGTAGCGGGGGTGTATATTGGAGCGTCCCGGAAGAGTTAGTGCTGCAAGGGGTTCTGGGTATTTGTTCTGTTGTGTTTATGTTGTGTTACGGTGCGGATGTTCTCCCGAAATGTGTTTGTCATTCTTGTTTGGTGTGGGTTCACAGTGTGGCGCATATTTGTAACAGTGTTAAAGTTGTTTATACGGCCACCCTCAGTGTGACCTGTATGACTGTTGACCAAGTATGATTTGCATTCACTTATGTGTGTGTAGAAGCCGCATATATTATGTGACTGGGTCGGCACGCTGTTTGTATGGAGGAAAAGCGGACGTGACGACAGGTTGGAGAGGACGCTAAAGGCAGTGCCTTTAAGGCACGCCCCCAATAATGTTGTCCGGGTGGAAATCGGGAGAAATTTGGGAGAATGGTTGCTCCGGGAGATTTTCGGGAGGGGCACTGAAATTCGTGAGTCTCCCAGGAAAATCGGGAGGTTGAAACCGATACCGAAAATTTCCTATATTACATTTTAAAGCATTTATCGGCCGATATTATCGGACATCTCTAGTACAACCCTACTCTAAACTAAACAAAATTCATGCTAATCCACCTTTTTCCCCCCCCAAAAAAGAAACGGAACCGAATCCTTAAGCAGAATCCAAAGTGGAATCGGAACCAAACAACTCTTATCCAGTCCCCTCCCCAAAGTACAGCCCTGACTTAGAGGCGGTGCGCTGTGAATACGCCTGTTTGCCCGCCAAGTGCTTGAGCCGGTGACGTGCAACAAAAAGGTATCCAAATATGGTACCTCGGGATGTCCGATAATATCGGACTGCCAATATTATCGGCCGATAAATGCTTTAAAATGTAATATTGGAAATTATCAGTATCGGTTTCATAATTATTGGTATCGGTTTCAAAAAGTAAAATGTATGACTTTTTAAAACGCGGACGTAGGGAGAAGTACAGAGCGCCTTTGTGTCCCGGCCCAGTCACATAATATCTACGCCTTTTCACACACACAAGTGAATGCAACGCATACTTGGTCAACAGCCATACAGGTCACACTGAGGGTGGCCGTATAAACAACTTTAACACTGTTACAAATATGCGCCACACTGTGAACCCACACCAAACAAGAATGACAAACACATTTCGGGAGAACATCCGCACCGTAACACAACAGAACAAATACCCAGAACCCCTTGCAGCACTAACTCTTCCGGGACGCTACAGTCATACCAAAGACTATAAAATGGGTCCCATTACCTCCCTGCTTGGCACTCAGCATCAAGGGTTGGAATTGGGGGTTAAATCACCAAAAATGATTCTCGGGCGCGGCCACCGCTGCTGCCCACTGCTCCCCTCACCTCCCAGGGGGTGATCAAGGGTGATGGGTCAAATGCAGAGAATAATTTCGCCACACCTAGTGTGTGAGTGACAATCAGTGGTACTTTAACTTTAACGCTACAATATACACCCCCCGCTACCCCAACGCCCCCACCCCAACCTCAACCTCCTCATGCTCTCTCAGGGAGAGCATGTCCCAGATTCCAAGCTGCTGTTTTGAGGCATATTAAAAAAATAATGCACTTTGTGACTTCAATAATAAATATGGCAGTGCCATGTTGGCATTTCTTTTTTTCCATAACTTGAGTTGATTTATTTTGGAAAACCTTGTTGCATTGTTTAATGCAGTGTTTTTCAACCACTGTGCCGCGGCACACTAGTGTGCCGTGAGATACAGTCTGGTGTGCCGTGGGAGATTATCTAAATTCACCTATTTGGGTTAAAAATATTTTTTGCAAACTAGTCTGCAAATGATGTGTTGTTGCTGAGTGTCGGTGCTGTCTACAGCTCGGCAGAGTAACCGTGTAATACTCTTCCATATCAGTAGGTGGCAGCAGGTAGCTAATTGCTTTGTAGATGTCGGAAACAGCGGAAGGCAGTGTGCAGGTAAAAAGGTGTCTAATGCTTAAACCAAAAATAAACAAAAGGTGAGTGCCCCTAAGAAAAGGCATTGAAGCTTAGGGAAGGCTGTGCAGAACTAAACTAAAACTGAACTGGCTACAAAGTAAACAAAAACAGAATGCTGGACGACAGCAAAGACTTACTGTGGAGCAAAGATGGCGTCCACAATGTACATCCGAGCATGACTATCAACAATGTCCCCACAAAGAAGGATAAAAACGACTGAAATATTCTTGATTGCTAAAACAAAGTAGATGCGGGAAATATCGCTCAAAGGAAGACATGAAACCGCTACAGGAAAATACCAACAAAAAGAGGAAAATCCACCAAAATAGGAGCGCAAGACAAGAAGTAAAACACTACATTCAGGAAAACAGCAAAAAACTCCAAATAAGTGACAGGTGGTGACAGTGCACCTACTTTGAGACAAGAACTATAGGTTGAAAAACACTGATTTAATGCATCACAACAAAATTAGGCATAATAATGTGTTCATTCCACGACTGTATATATCGGTATCGGTCGATATCGGAATCGGTAATCAAGAGTTGGACGATATCGGCAAAAAAGCCATTTATCGGACATCTCTAACGGTACCCCTTTGATTTTACGTCAATCGGGACCTATAAAAGTACCTAATAGAGTACACTCTTAGAAATAAGGGTTCTAAAAGGGTTCTTCTACAAGGGCTGAGGTTCTAACTGGAACCATTTGCTTCTGAAAAACCCTTTCCCGAAGAAAGGGTTTTTCAAGGGTTCTTGGTAACGCTAATGGTTCCAGTAAGAACCATTTTGATCCAGAGAACCCTTTAAAACCCCTTTTCTGAATAATTGGTTTTAAAAGGGTTCTCACTAACACTAAGGGTTCCAGTGAGAACTATTTTGATCCAGAGAACCGTTTTTGGAAGAAAGAGTTCTTCAGGGATTGTTGAAAGCATGGGTAAGATCCTGTGTCACCAGGGACATACTTCCTGATGACATTTGCCAATAATGGTGCCTATCTTTAAATAAATGTTTTTCTCATTCAAATGTTTTGAATGTTTGTTCAATGTCAACATGATAAATGACCACAATATAATATGAACTAAACTGATCTGTAGAATACAATATGGTTCTTTATAGAACCCTCAGAAGACAAGACGGTTATCGGTGAAAACCTTTGAAAAGGGATGTTTTTAGAACCCCCTGTGTCAGGTCTAGATGAAACCCTTGACAAACGAAAGGGTTCTTAGTGGAACTCCCTGTGTGGGTTCTAGATGAAACCCTTGAAATACGAAAGGGTTCTTAGTGGAACTCCCTGCATGGGTTCTAGATGAAACCCTTGACAAACGAAAGGGTTCTTAGTGGAACTCCCTGTGTGGGTTCTAGATGAAACCCTTGAAATACGAAAGGGTTCTTAGTGGAACTCCCTGCGTGGGTTCTAGATGAAAGTCTTGAAATACAAAAGGGTTCTTAGTGGAACTCCCTGTGTGGGTTCTAGATGAAACCCTTGAAATACGAAAGGGTTCTTAGTGGAACTCCCTGCGTGGGTTCTAGATGAAAGTCTTGAAATACAAAAGGGTTCCTAGTGGAACTCCCTGTGTGGGTTCTAGATTAAACCCTTGAAATACGAAAGGGTTCTTAGTGGAACTCCCTGTGTGGGTTCTAGATGAAACCCTTGAAATACGAAAGGGTTCTTAGTGGAACTCCCTGCGTGGGTTCTTTGTAGAACCTCTCATGGGTGGTTCTGGGTGGAACCTTACACACACAGTTCTAGGTAGAACCCTCCGAAAGGGTTCCAGGTGGAACCTTTATAAAAAGGTTCTACCTGGAGCCAAAAAGGGTTCTCCTATGAGGACGAGCCGAAGAACCTTATATGGTTCTACTTAGCACTTTTATTTCTAAGAGTGTACCGTTCATCTCCATTAACTTATTTACTAAACAAATAAAAAAAGTGAGATAAG
The DNA here is from genome assembly GCF_033978685.3 of Nerophis lumbriciformis. Classification (NCBI taxonomy): domain Eukaryota; kingdom Metazoa; phylum Chordata; class Actinopteri; order Syngnathiformes; family Syngnathidae; genus Nerophis; species Nerophis lumbriciformis. Next base: position 49,277,889 of record NC_084556.2, read on the forward strand.
TTGTGGGCGTCAGTTTAATTAAGGACTTGATTCACTTCATGGCGTCCGTAAACCAATCCAGTTTGGGCCACAGTTAGACCCTGGAACAGACTATTATTACCCCCCCCCCCCCCCCCGCAAAAAACCCAAAAATAAAACAACCAAGATGCATTTCGGTGACAACAGGTGCGTCCACATGCAGCGTGGGCTGGAAGTGGGGAAAGGAGAGGGGGGGGGGGCGTGGGGGGTGTCGTAGCCTACCTGCGCGTGGAGCCACCGGAGAGTCGCTCCCCCCCGCCGCGCTCGGTCCGGACCGGCGGGAAAAAAAAGGCTCGTCGCGGTACGCGGAGGTCCTCTCAGTCAGTCGGCATCGGTCCGCGGGACGCGGCGGTCACCTGGCCACGTGACGAGCCGATCAATCAAGTGGTTGACGGCGGCCTGCATGTCCGCGCGATCGGTCTCGAGGCGCTCGGTACCGCGCGCGGACACATCCACATCCACACGCGGCGTCGGTTCGAGTCCGGTCTGTCTCCGAAAGAACCGCGGGAGAGAGAGAGAGAGAGAGTGAGAGAGAGAGAGAGAGAGAGAGAGAGAGAGAGAGAGAGAGAGAGAGAGAGAGAGAGAGAGAGAGAGAGAGAGAGAGAGAGAGAGAGAGAGAGAGGTCTTTCCCGCCCTTACACTTAACCCATTTACATGTCTCTGAGGAGGGAGGGGCCACAAGAGGAGGGGGTGGGGGCTCTAGGTGAGAAATAGTGGAGCGCGCGCGGCGCGTGCGTGAGACGGACATCTGCTATGTGTGTGTGTGTGGGTGTGTGTGTGTGTTCTTGTGAACAAGTTAGGACCGAAATCATGGTCCCAATACGGAAAACCATTGCATCTAATAGAGAGCCAAATACTGGAGTCCGTGAACATTGCTCCAAAGTCAGGATTTTTTTTGTTGATTTAATGTGCATACAAAAGTAAACATTGACAGGTGCAAAGGCAGCAATACATGATAAAACAAGACGGCAGCTAAAGAAGGACTTCCCTATTCATCCCCGAAAAAAATCACTCTTGTCATAATTTTTTCAAGTAAAATGACGATTATTATTATAAGATTGCCCCCAAAAAAAGTGTTTTTTTATAAAATTAGGACTTTTGTCGAGTAAAACGACGACTCTTTTCATAAAATAACATTTTAAGCTTTTCTTGTAAAATTGCGACTGTTATTGAGTAAAATTCCAACTTTTATCACAATATTGCACAAATGTTCAGTTTTTCTTGTGAAATTCTGACTTGCGTTGAGTAAAATCACGACTTTTATCATAATACTAGTGGTTTTCCGGAGGTATCAAGAAGGTGACAAATACAAGAATGTGTGTGTGTGTGTGTGTGTGTGTTCTTGTGAACAAGTTAGGACCGAAATCATGGTCCCAATACGGAAAACCATTGCATCTAATAGAGAGCCAAATACTAGAGTCCGTGAACATTGCTCCAAAGTCAGGATTCTTTTGTTGATTTAATGTGCATACAAAAGTAAACATTGACAGGTGCAAAGGCAGCAATACATGATAAAACAAGACTGCAGCTAAAGAAGGACTTTCCTATTCATCCCCGAAAAAACTCGCTTTTGTCATAATTTTGCCAAGTAAAATGACGATTATTATTATAATATTGCCCCCCAAAAAAGTGTTTTCTTATAAAATTAGGACTTTTGTCGAGTAAAATGACGACTCTTTTCATAAAATAACGTTTTAAGCTTTTCTTGTAAAGTTGCGACTGTTATTGAGTAAAATTCCAACTTTTATCACAATATTGCACCAATGTTCAGTTTTTCTTGTGAAATTTTGACTTACGTTGAGTAAAATTACGACTTTTATCATAATACTAGTGGTTTTTCGGAGGTCTCAAGAAGATAACAAATACAAAAATGTGTGTGTGTGTGTGTGTGTGTGTGTGTTCTTGTGAACAAGTTAGGACATAAATCATGGTCCCAATACGGAAAACCATTGCATCTAATAGAGAGCCAAATACTAGAGTCCGTGAACATTGCTCCAAAGTCAGGATTCTTTTGTTGATTTAATGTGCATACAAAAGTAAACATTGACAGGTGCAAAGGCAGCAATACATGATAAAACAAGACTGCAGCTAAAGAAGGACTTCCCTATTCATCCCCGAAAAAACTCGCTTTTGTCATAATTTTGCCAAGTAAAATTACGATTATTATTATAATAGTGCCCCCAAAAAAAGTGTTTTCTTATAAAATTAGGACTTTTGTCGAGTAAAATGACGACTCTTTTCATAAAATAACGTTTTAAGCTTTTCTTGTAAAATTGCGACTGTTATTGAGTAAAATTCCAACTTTTATCACAATATTGCATAAATGTTCAGTTTTTCTTGTGAAATTTTGACTTGCGTTGAGTAAAATTACGACTTTTATCATAATACTAGTGGTTTTTCGGAGGTCTCAAGAAGGTAACAAATACAAGAATGTGTGTGTGTGTGTGTGTGTGTGTTCTTCTGAACAAGTTAAGACCGAAATCATGGTCCCAATACGGAAATCCATTGCATCTAATAGAGAGCCAAATACTGGAGTCCGTGAACATTGCTCCAAAGTCAGGATTTTTGTTGTTGATTTAATGTGCATACAAAAGTAAACATTGACAGGTGCAAAGGCAGCAATACATGATAAAACAAGACTGCAGCTAAAGAAGGACTTCCTTATTCATTCCCGAAAAAACTCGCTTTTGTCATAATTTTGCCATGTAAAATGATGATTATTATTATAATATTACCACAAAAAAAAGTGTTTTCTTATAAAATTGGGACTTTTGTCGAGTAAAATGACGGCTCTGTTCATAAAATAACATTTTAAGCTTTTCTTGTAAAATTGCGACTGTTATCGAGTAAAATTCCAACTTTTATCACAATATTGCACAAACGTTAAGTTTTTCTTGTGAAATTTTGACTTGCGTTGAGTAAAATTACGACTTTTATCATAATACTAGTGGTTTTTCGGAGGTCTCAAGAAGGTAACAAATACAAGAATGTGTGTGTGTTCTGGCAATGCTTACTTAATGGGGACATCGCTCTGTTTACACAGTCACCTTCAGGGGACCTCTGACGGTATGGGGACAAAAAAAAACAGGTCCCCTAAAGGGAAACCTTTTTGAATGATAGTCAGATCCATTCTGAAGATGCCTAAGTGATTTTTTAAGCTTTGGCCCATAAAACATGTTTACTGGTTAGTTTGAGTGTGAGACATTTGCACAGCAGCCCCCTCACCGGGCTGTAGCTGGTACTGCACTCGCTCTTTTAAATGGTCCTCAGTAGTCACGAACAAATTTGTGTGAGGTATGCAAAATTAGCAGTGGCTATTTTACCAAAAAAAAAAAAATGTTCTGCCTCCACAACCTGTAGAAAGGGTGGTCCCCACAAGTGATGATCACCCACCAGTGCCTCCACGGAAATGCCCCCCCTCTACCTCAAAGAACTACTCACCCCCAAATCCTCCACACGACACCTCCGCTCCGGACAGGCTAACCTCCTCCAATTTCCGAGGACAAAGCTACGAACTTTCTGCTCCGCCGCTCCCAGTCAGTGGAATGCTCTCCCTGACCACCTGAGGGTACCACAGACTGTGGATGCTTTTAAAAAAGGCTTAAAAACGCTTCTTTTTTTTTTAAAAAAGGCCTTTTTATAAATATATGCATTAGAGATGCGCGGTTTGCGGGCACAACCGCGGAGTCCGCGGATTATCCGCGGATCGGGCGGATGAAATTAAAAAAAAAATTGATTTTATCCGCGGGTCGGGTCGGGTCGGGCGGTTGAAATAAAAAAAAAATTAGATTTTAAATAGATTCAGGCGGGTGGCAGTTAAACCAATTGGGAAATATATATACATAGTTAAATGTTGTTACCCACATTCGAAAAACGAGCAGGCACCTGCAGCATATGCCACAACAGAAGAAAAAAAAAAGAAGAGATGGACACTTTTACGGAGCGGAGAAGGGACGCCTCGCCGGGGTCCTTCCCCCGAGAGGGCCCCACCGGGAGCCGTAGCTGAGGCGATCCGCGAGAAGGGCCCGACGCACGTCCAGGGTCACCACCGCGCCCACCGCACCGACACCCCGCCTCGTCCGCGTCACGCGCAGCAGGTAAGCAGCTTACCTGCCCGCCACCCCCGTGGCCGGGGGCTCGTAACAGGGGTCACTCCGCGCGCTCCGCCCGCGCAGCTTACCTGCCCGCCACCCCTGTTGCCGGGGGCGCGTAACAGGGGTCACTCCGCGCGCAGTGCGCTCATGAAAGGGGTGGGGCTCACCCTGTTGATATAGACAGCAGGACGGTGGCCATGGAAGTCGGAACCCGCTAAGGAGTGTGTAACAACCCACCTGCCGAATCAACTAGCCCTGAAAATGGATGGCGCTGGAGCGTCGGGCCCATACCCGGCCGTCGCCGGCAGCGAGACGCGCTTGGAGGTGCGCTCAGCGCGGCTCCCATATGATTGCGCACTGGTGTGCGTCTGGGCCGTGACAGCGTGGCACGCGAATGTCTGTGCTGCATTGGATCAGTCTCCTTTCTTTAACAGGCAAAAGCTTTATAACCTCACTAATGCCTTGCATCGTCTATATTAGATATATAACAACGGGCGGGTGCGGTTCTGATCAAATGTTACATCGGGTGGATGGCGGATGGTTGACGACTTTCTGATGCGGTTGCGGATGAAATAATTGCCTATCCGCGCATCTCTAATATGCATACTAGTTCTAGTTATTAGGCTGTTCTAGTTTTTATTTTTTTAAATGATCTTTTTATTATTTTTAATTTTTTTCAATACACTGTAGCACTTTGAGGTTGTTTGCTCAATGTAAAGTGCTTTTTACAAATAAAATCTATTATTATTATTATTATCAAAAACTTGGTCCCCATTCCAAATGAGGACCAGTATGTGTGTGTGTGTGTGTGTGTGTGTGTGTGTTCTGGCAATGCTTACTTAATGGGGACATCGCTCTGTTTACGGTATAGCTCGGTTGGTAGAGCGGCCGTGACAGCAATTTGAGGGTTGCAGGTTCGATCCCCGCTTCCGCCATCCTAGTCACTGCCGTTGTGTCCTTGGGCAAGAAGACACTTTACCCAACTGTTCCCAGTGCCAGCCACACTGGTTTAAATGTAACTTAGATATTGGGTTTCACTATGTAAAAGCGCTTTGAGTCACTTGAGAAAATGCGCTATATAAATGTAATTCACTTCACTACACAGTCACCTTTAGGGGACCTCTGACGGTATGGGGACAAAAAAAACAAAACAGGTCCAATAAAGGGAAACCTTTTTAAATGATAGTCAGATCCATTCTGAAGATGCCTAAGTGATTTTTTTAAGCTTTGGCCCATAAAACATGTTTACTGGTTAGTTTGAGTGTGAGACATTTGCACAGCAGACCCCTCATCGGGCTCTAGCTGCTACATTTAAGTGTTGAAACTTCCTATAAGAGGACAGCTGTAGTGCTGTATTCTGAGGATCATATCATATTTAATTTTTTTTTTTTTTAAATGGTCCTCAGTAGTCACGTATAAATTTGTGTGAATTATGCAAAATTATTTAAATTTGGTCCCCATGAATTATATGAACTCTTTTTCCCCAGTAAGAATGATCAGCACATTACTTCATCAATCCAGAGATTTAAAGACGTGTATGAGCTAACTGGCCAGTGGACATTTTACATCATTTTTTTATGCCTCCACAACCTGCAGAAAGGGTGATGATCAAATACTTGGTCCCCATTCCAAATGATAACCAGTAGGTGTGTGTGTGTGTGTGTGTGTGTGTGTGTGTGTGTGTGTGTGTGTGTGTGTGTGTGGAAGGACGACGCACGCGCACTGATTATGATGTACGAGCCACTCCAAAGGGTTTCCTCATGACAATTACAACAATTACTTATTGTGTCTTTAATTGGCCCGCGGCTGTGATATGGGGCTCATGCATCATGCATCATGCATGACGTATGTGGGCTGTACGTGGCGCCAGGCCCGGCCCTAACCAATCTGGCGCCCTAGGCAAGATTTTAGGTGGCGCCCCCCCCCCCCCCCACATCGGCAGTGAAGTGTATATACTCACAAGAAACCGAATAGCTTTGTCTTTGACCTTTTTTTTACTTAAAGAAAGCAAATTAACAATCAGAATAGTTAACAAGATAAAAAAAAATATGAATAAATAAATGAATGCAAAAAATAAAAAATGAATATATGAAATACAATATTTTTTACATACATATTGCTTAATTAACATTAATGATGTGCACTTTAACAACTAGGCTTACAACTATACCTAATATATAAAGGGGTGGAAAAGTGACTATTACCTGCAGGGCAAACATTAGCTAACCAGAAGGCAATAACAATGTAAACAAAAAACACCTGCTTAAAAGATCTAATACAAATGTCCCTGAGGAATGTAAGGTGGGAGTACTGTAATTACCTAACGTTACATTATTATTTTCCATAACAATTTAGCCCCCTCCACAATTTTAACCCGACGTTAAAACAGAACTAGCTATTTATTGATTAGCAATTGCCGAATCATGTAACACTAGCTTAATGCTAAAAAGCCAGGTTACTATCACATTCTGTAACAGACAAATAATTTCATGTAGGCTAACGTTACCTACCTGCTAACTCTGTCTTTTTCTCGTTTCTACTCCTCTTCTTTTCTCTTTTTTCTTCCCTGGGCACCTGACAGTTTTGGCCGTTTTGACATCTTGTGTTGATTTTTTGATGTGGTGACGTCCAAAAAGAGTCATGATACGGGAAGGGAGGGGGCGCACCGTGTGTAACAAATAATATTTCTATTAAATAGGCTTTACTTTGCATTTTAATTAATGTGGGATTATTTTTTGTATTTAGAAATAATAGTACCAACTTTTTTTTCTTTTTTTTCTCTCCAACATTTGTGGCACTGGCGTGGCGCCCCCTGATGGACGGCGCCCTTAGCATTTGCCTATACGGCCTATGCCACGGGCCGGCCCTGACGTGGCGCCACACCACACGCATGAATGTGCATACGTCACGCACGTTTAGACGCGGCGCATTAAGTCTAGAACCTTCTGAAGAAGCACCAGGCCAGGTGGCTGCAGGCTGACATATAGAAGCTTTTTTTGTACGCCCGCATTGTGTTGTCAAGTAGAAGAAAAAAAAAAAATTTGATACACAATTTGAAACTTGTAAATATGACGGGGATATTTCGATAATTTTTTGACAAAACCCAAAACCAGTGAAGTTGTCACGTTGTGTAAATGGTAAATAAAAACAGAATACAATGATTTGCAAATCCTTTTCAACTTATATTCAATTGAATAGACTGCAAAGACAAGATATTTCATGTTCACACTGATTTTTTGTTGTTGCAAATAATCATTAACTTGGAATTTAATTGCAGCAACACGTTGCAAAAAAGTTGGCACAGAGGCATTTTTACCATTGTGTTACATGGCCTTTCCTTTTAACAACACTCAGTAAACGTTTGGGAACTGAGGAGACACATTTTTGAAGCTTCTCAGGTGGAATTCTTTCCCATTCTTGCTTGATGTACAGCTTAAGTTGTTCAACAGTCCGGGGGTCTCCGTTGTGGTATTTTAGGCTTCATAATGCGCCACACATTTTCAATGGGAGACAGGTCTGGACTACAGGCAGGCCAGTCTAGTACCCGCACTCTTTTACGATGAAGCCACGCTGTTGTAACACGTGGCTTGGCATTGTCTTGCTGAAATAAGCAGGGGCGTCCATGGTAACGTTGCTTGGATGGCAACATATGTTGCTCCAAAACCTGTAGGCATACTTGCCAACCTTGAGACCTCCGATTTCGGGAGGTGGGGGTAAAGGGGTGGGGGCGTGGTTGGGGGCGTGGCTAAAAGGGGAGGAGTATATTTACAGCTAGAATTCACCAAGTCAAGTATTTCATATATATCCATCCATCCATCCATCTTCTGCCGCTTATCCGAGGTCGGGTCGCGGGGGCAGCAGCCTAAGCAGGGAAGCCCAGACTTCCCTCTCCCCAGCCACTTCGTCCAGCTCTTCCTGTGGGACCCCGAGGCGTTCCCAGGCCAGCCGGGAGACATAGTCTTCCCAACGTGTCCTGGGTCTTCCCCGCGGCCTCCTACTGGTCGGACGTGCCCTAAACACCTCCCTAGGGAGGCGTTCGGGTGGCATACTGACTAGATGCCCGAACCACCTCATCTGGCTCCTCTCCATGTGGAGGAGCAGCGGCTTTACTTTGAGCTCCCCCCGGATGACAGAGCTTCTCACCCTATCTCTAAGGGAGAGCCCCGCCACCCGGCGGAGGAAACTCATTTCGGCCGCTTGTACCCGTGATCTTGTCCTTTCGGTCATGACCCAAAGCTCATGACCATAGGTGAGGATGGGAACGTAGATCGACCGGTAAATTGAGAGCTTTGCCTTCCGGCTCAGCTCCTTCTTCACCACAACGGATCGATACAGCGTCCGCATTACTGAAGACGCCGCACCGATCCGCCTGTCGATCTCACGATCCACTCTTCCCTCACTCGTGAACAAGACTCCGAGGTACTTGAACTCCTCCACTTGGGGCAAGATCTCCTCCCCAACCCGGAGATGGCACTCCACCCTTTCATATATATATATATATATATATATATATATATATATATATATATATATATATATATACATATATATATATATATATATTCATTTATTTACACATATACACACACATAACACTCATCTACTCATTGTTGAGTTAAGGGTTGAATTGTCCATCCTTGTTCTATTCTCTGTCACTATTTTTCTAACCATGCTGAACACCCTCTCTGATGATGCATTGCTGTGTGGCACGCACAAAAGTGCTTTCATCAAATGCACTAGATGGCAGTATTGTCCTGTTTAAGAGTGTCACAACATTGCTGTTTACGGCAGACGAACTGCTTTACGGTAGACAAAAACGTGACTGCTGTTGTTGTGTGTTGTTGCCGCGCTGGGAGGACGTTAATGAAACTGCCTAACAATAAACCCACGTAAGGAACCAAGAACTTGCCCTCCATCATTCTATAGTTATAACGTGATTGGGCAGGCACGCTTTTTTATATTGTGGAGGACCTGAGTCTGCCTGAATTTCGGGAGATTTTCGGGAGAAAATTTGTCCCGGGAGGTTTTCGGGAGAGGCGCTGAATTTCGGGAGTCTCCTGGAAAATCCGGGAGGGTTGGCAAGTATGCCTGTATGTACCTTTCAGCATTAATGGCGCCTTCACAGATGTGTAAGTTACCCATGTCTTGGGCACTAATACACCCCCATACCATCACAGATGCTGGCTTTTCAACTTTGCGCCTAGAACAATCCGGATGGTTCTTTTCCTCTTTGTTTCGGAGGACACGACGTCCACAGTTTCCAAAAACAATTTGAAATGTGGACTCGTCAGACCACAAAACACTTTTCCACTTTGCATCAGTCCATCTTAGATGAGCTCCGCGAAGCCGGCAGCATTTCTGGGTGTTGTTGATCAATGGCTTTCGCTTTGCATAGTAGTTTTAACTTGCACTTACAGATGTAGCGACGAACTGTAGTTACTGACAGTGGTTTTCTGAAGTGTTCCTGAGCCCATGTGGTGATATCCTTTACACACCGACGTCGCTTTTTGATGCAGTACCGCCTAAGGCAGGGGTCGGCAACCGTTACCAGTCAAAGAGCCATTTTGACCAGTTTCACAAATTATAGAAAACAATGGGAGCCGCAAAAACGTTTGAAATTTTAAATGAATTAACATTGCATACAACGTTTTTTTTTTTGCTTTATGCTATGCATAAATCAGGGGTTTCAGACACGCTGCCCACAACCTTTACATGGAATTTTTAAACTGGTGCGGCACGCGAGCTTTATATGAATAGCACTTGTCAACATCATGCGTGCCGTGATGGTACAGCATATAGCGCCCACTACAATCAGCGTGCCTGATCAGCCACATGTTGTTAGGGGCTTCCGCTTTGCTCACATAGGTGACAGCAAGGCATACTTGGTCAACAACCACACAGGTTACACTGACGGTGGCGGTATAAAAAAAAACTTTAACACTCTTACTAATAATGCGCCACACTGTGAACCCACACCAAACAAGAATGACAAACACATTTCGGGAGAACATCTGCACCTTAACACAGCATAAACACAACAGGACAAATACCCAGAATCCCATGCAGCCCTAACTCTTCCGGGATACATTATACACCCCCGGGGGGGGGGGGGGGGTTGATGTGTGAGGGAGCAGGCTTGGGGTAGGGGCGGGGTTTGGTGGTAGCAGGGGTGTATAATGTATCCCAGAAGAATTAGGGCTGCATGGGATTCTGGGTGTTTGTACTGTTGTGTCTATGTTGTGTTAAGGTGCAGATGTTCTCCCGAAATGTGTTTTCGTCATTCTTGTTTGGTTTTGGTTCAAAGTGTGGCGCATTATTAGTAAGAGTGTTAAAGTTGTTTTATATGGTCACCGTCAGTGTAACCTGTGTGGCTGTTGACCAAGTATGCCTTGCTGTCACGTACGTGTGCAAGCAGAAGATGCATATTGTATAACATTTGTTAGGCTGGCACGCTGTTAATACAGATTGTACAGGCCGCTGAATGTTGTACCATCATAGCACGCCCTTATTATATCTGTAAGGGTGGAAAATCGGTGAATATTAATCCCGGGAGTTTTCTGCGAGAGGCACTGAAATCCGGAAGTCTCACGGGGAAATTGGGGGGGTTCAGCAAGTAAGCTGCTGAGCCGCATCAGAGTGATCAAAGAGCTGCGGGTTGCCGACCCCTGGCCTAAGGGATCGAAGGTCACAGGCATTCAATGTTACGTGCAGTGATTTCTCCAGATTCTCTGAACCGTTTTGATGATATTACATACCGTAGATGGTGAAATCCCTAAATTCCTTGCAATAGCTGGTTGAGAAATGTTGTTCTTAAACTGTTGGACAATTTGCTCATGCATTTGTTGACAAAGGGGTGACCCTCGCCCCGTCCTTGTTTGTGAACGACTGAGCATTTCATGGAAGCTTTTTGAGGTATTGTGTGGCAGAACGATTGCCGTGGATCGACTACTACAAGTCCAAAATAGTCCAAATCCCCCGTGTAAGCGTTCCATTCAGTTCTAAACAAATGGTATTCTGGTCACCTTCTGTGAGCAGAACGTTTCTAACTGCTGTTATTTGTCGGAGGCTAAATTACAGAGTCTTTTAGGAGTGGTTGAAAGGACAGTGTTGTATGTGTCGCAGATCACCTCCTCTGTTCAGGGATGACTTTTCAACCTTGACGTGGATGACTTCCCTCATTCCTCTTTCATACCATACGTCCTCCCCGTCCACAATGTGTACATGTGTGTTGTCAAAGGAGGGCACTTTCTCCCTGAGGTGCAAGTAGACAGCTGAGTCTTGCTGTTGTTTTGTTTCCCCAATATATGAATCATCATGACACTGGATAGCATACACCAGATTGCTTTTGTGGGAGTGGAGTGTCCGGTGTTAATTACAGTAAGTGCGTTTATCCTAAACATTCTAGCCACTTCATTTTACTCACTGTATTATTTTGAAGTTTTTTTGAACAGTATAGTACAGGCCAGAAATTTGGACACACCTTCTCATTTCAATGCGTTTTCTTTATTTTCATGACTATTTACATTGTAGATTGTCACTGAAGGCATCAAAAACGATGACACCTGTGAGGTGAAAACCATTTCAGGGGACTACCTCTTGAAGCTCATCCAGAGAATGCCAAGAGTGTGCAAAACAGAAATCAGAGCAAAGGGTGGCGCTACTTTGAAGAAACTAGAATATAAAACATGTTTTCAGTTATTTCACCTTTTTTTTGTTAAGTACATAACTCCACATGTGTTCATTCATAGTTTTGATGCCTTCAGTGACAATCTACAATGTAAATAGTGATGGAAATAAAGAAAACGCATTGAATGAGAAGGTGTGTCCAAACTTTTGGCCTGTACTGTGTACCACAATAATATATCGAACCGTGAGATTTTAAACCGTTACATTCCTAATTAAAACACACAACTGCCACTAAGTTTTGATGTATTTTAGACTATTTGTAGCATTTTTTCAAAACTATGTATTAAAATATGCCCCACATATTTACACTTTCCAAATTCTGTATCAAATTTTTAGCTTTTTTGTTGTCTTTATTTTACGGAGCCCCTAAAGGGACATGGGGGAACTTTTTTTTTAAAATAATTGTATTTAATTTTTTTAGACATGTATCTCGTGCGCACATCTCGTGTACATGTATAAAAAAATGAAATAAATAAATAAAAATTATTTAAAAAATTATTTTTATTTTTTATAACTTTATAAAAAGATTCTCATGCGCACGAGAAAGTTTTTAAAAAGTTATAAAAAAATAAAAAATAAAATAAAAAATTATACATTTTTTTTTTATAACTTTATAAAAAGTTTCTCGTGCGCACGAGATACATGTCTACATTTTTTTTTTAAAAATTTAAATTATACATTTTTTTTCATAACTTTATAAAAAGCTTCTCGTGCGCATGAGATACATGTCTAAAAAAAAAATGTAATAAAAAAAAATTATAAAAAAATTTATTTTTATTTTTTATAACTTTATAAAAAGATTCTCATGCGCACGAGAAAGTTTTTAAAGTTATAAAAAAAAAAATACATTATACATTTTTTATTTTTTTATAACTTTATAAAAAGTTTCTCGTGCGCACGAGATACATTTTTAAATTTTTTATTTTTTTTAAGTTACACATTTTTTTTTATAACTTTATAAAAAGTTTCTTGTGCGCATGAGAAACTATCTCGTGCGCATGAGATACATGTCTTAAAAAAACAAATTAAATAAATAAAAATTATAAAAAAAAATATTTTTATTTTTTATAACTTTATAAAAAGTTTTTAAAAAGTTATAAAAAAATAAAAAATAAAAAAATTATACATTTTTTATTTTTTTATAACTTTATAAAAAGTTTCTCGTGCACACGAGATACATGTCTACATTTAAAAAAAAAAAATTTAAATTATACATTTTTTTCATAACTTTATAAAAAGCTTCTCGTGCGCATGAGAAACTATCTCGTGCGCATGAGATACATGTCTAAAAAAAAAAAATTTAATAAAAAAAAATTATAAAAAAATTTATTTTTATTTTTTATAACTTTATAAAAAGATTCTCATGCGCACGAGAAAGTTTTTAAAGTTATAAAAAAAAAATTTTTTTTTAATTAAAATTATACATTTTTTATTTTTTATAACTTTATAAAAAGTTTCTCGTGCGCACGAGATACATGTCTAAAAATTATTTTTTTTTTTAAATTACACATTTTTTTTTTATAATTTTATAAAAAGTTTCTCGTGCGCATGAGATACATGTCTAAAAAAAAAATATATATTTTTTAATTATAAATTTTTTTATAACTTTATAAAAAGTTTCTTGTGCGCACGAGATACATGTCTAAAAAAAAAAAAAAAAAAAAAAAAAAAATTTTTTTAAAATGTTTTTCCCCCATGTCCCTTTAGGGGCTCCGTATTATTTCTTACATTTCTACAGTTTTTCTTGATTTTTTTTTGACTCCTTAACATAACGCGCGCCAACAAAACTCTATTTGCGGGCCACAAATGGCCCCCGGGACGCACCTTGGACACCCCTGATGTCATTACTCATCAAATGTATGATACAGTCCATCTTTTATATCATTTTTCAATATTAAAGTGACTGACCGAGAGTGCTCCCCCTGCTGGTGGACAACAACAACAACATCTGGCATGAGAGAGAAAACCTCCAAACTGCGGGGTCGTTCTACCAGGAAGGCAAACGGACGACTCTGGACAGGACTTGCAGGTAGGAACATGATTTAATTTTAAGAAACACTCAACGAGGTACAAAACAGAAAACAACCCGAAGGCAAGCGGGCCTATCGCACGCGGAAGCTAAGGCAAAAACTTAGGACATGAATCTATAGACATGAACCTCACGAAACTGTGGCATGAAACAACTAGCATTAACTATGGCATAGAACAAACACGAAACTGTGGTATGAAACCAATAGCAATAACTATGGCATAGAACACACACGAAACTGTGGCATGAAACCAATAGCATTAACTATGGCATAGAACAAACACGAAACTGTGGCATGAAACTGACAGAGGCAGATAATTAGATATATCCATATTTGTGTGTTACTTCTTGTAAACTATAGTCATATTACAAAACAGCTAGTGTTCTTTATTTGTTATCTTTTGGTTGTCTGCAAATACTGTGTGCCAACCTTTGAGAATGTCAAGGGGGAGATCTTCTCTGCTTTTCGTCTAAAACCGACTTTAGATAATAAACAAAAGGGACCTGGAGTGAGCTGGGAGAAAGGGGGATAAGTAATAAATTCTTTCTCTTATCTTTCCCTTTGCCCAGCTGTGGAGTAAGAGGGACAAGTAGGGTGGGGGCAAGAGAGACGAGATAAAAAATAAGTTTTCCGTATGGGAGTTTAGACCAATTTAGCTGTGCGAGTGAGCGCTTCCGTACGGGATTTGGTCTCAAGTTTATTTCCAAAGGCTTTGGAAATGAAATTACAAAATACCTACTCTGTCTCTGGTGGTTCTTCTACTCAGCTTTACGTGTCATAAAAGAGCTTGGGAGTGACCAGCAACTTGAATTCCCTGGGAGGAACAACTGGTCCATAACGCAACAAAACCAATAGCATTAACTATGGCATAGAACAAACACGAAACTGTGGCATGAAACCAATAGCATTAACTATGGCTTAGAACAAACACGAAACTGTGGCATGAAACCAATAGCATTAACTATGGCATAGAACACACACGAAACTGTGGCATAAAACCAATAGCATTAACTATGGCATAGAACACACACGAAAATGTGGCATGAAACCAATAGCATTAACTATGGCATAGAACACACACGAAACTGTGGCATGAAACCAATAGCATTAACTATGGCTTAGAACAAACACGAAACTGTGGCATGAAACCAATAGCATTAACTATGGCATAGAACAAACACGAAACGGTGGCATGAAACTAATAGCATTAACTATGGCATAGAACACACAAAACTGTGGCATGAAACCAATAGCATTAACTATGGCATAGCCTGTGGCATGAAACCAATAGCATTAACTATGGCATAGAACAAACACGAAACTGTGGCATGAAGCCAATAGCATTAACTATGGCATAGAACAAACATGAAACTGTGGCATGAAACCAATAGCATTAACTATGGCATAGAACAAACACAAAACTGTGGCATGAAACCAATAGCATTAACTATGGCATCGAACAAACACGAAACGGTGGCATGAAACTAATAGCATTAACTATGGCATAGAACACACAAAACTGTGGCATGAAACCAATAGCATTAACTATGGCATAGCCTGTGGCATGAAACCAATAGCATTAACTATGGCATAGAACAAACACGAAACTGTGGCATGAAGCCAATAGCATTAACTATGGCATAGAACAAACACAAAACTGTGGCATGAAACCAATAGCATTAACTATGGCATAGAACAAACACGAATCTGTGGAATGAAACCAATAGCATTAACTATGGCATAGAACACACACGAAACTGTGGCATGAAACCAATAGCATTAACTATGGCATAGAACACACATGAAACTGTGGCATGAAACCAATAGCATTAACTATGGCATAGAACAAACACAAAACGGTGGCATGAAACTAATAGCATTAACTATGGCATAGAACACACAAAACTGTGGCATGAAACCAATAGCATTAACTATGGCATAGAACAAACACGAAACTGTGGCATGAAACCAATAGCATTAAGTATGGCATGAAACCAATAGCATTAACTATAGCATAGAACAAACACGAAACGGTGGCATGAAACTAATAGCATTAACTATGGCATGAAACCAATAGCATTAACTATGGCATAGAACAAACACGAATCTGTGGCATGAAACCTATAGCATTAACTATGGCATAGAACACACACACGAAACTGTGGCATGAAACCAATAGCATTAACTATGGCATAGAACACACACGAATCTGTGGCATGAAACCTATAGCATTAACTATGGCATAGAACAAACACGAAACTGTGGCATGAAACCAATAGCATTAACTATGGCATAGAACAAACACGAAACGGTGGCATGAAACTAATAGCATTAACTCTGGCATAGAACAAACACGAAACTGTGGCATGAACTCAATAATGACGCCCGGACGACTGACTGGCAAAAGCAGGCTTAAATAGTCCTCTGATTAGAAGCAGGTGCGGGTCCCGAACACCAGAGGCAGGTGAAAATCATAAGTAGCCATGGTAACTAAAACAAACTCAGGTGTCAAACAGGAACTAAAAGAGTCCAAAACTAACAGAGCACAACAAAAACACGATCCGGACCACGGATCATGACACAAACATGGAGAAGATGCTGATGAAAAGGCCGAGGCACAGCAGAGGCCTGACCTATGACCCCCAAGAACTAACACAATGTTATCATCAATCAACCAATCAAACAACAAAACGTTATCACAGCAGGCAGCACTGTGTAGTAAAAAGGTGTTCAAAGCGAGAACCAGGGGCCATTTTCAGCTCAGAGCTTTTTTTATTTTTATTTTTTTTAATTGTGCCTCGCCATATTATAAGCGAATTATTAACAGAACTCTTAGATATCAAGTGGAAGTATTAGATCACAGGTGTCAAACACAAAGTCCGGGGGCCAGATTTGGCCCCCCACATTATTTTATGTGGCCCGCAAAAGCCTGGAAATAATATGTGTTAAAAAACTGCTTAATCTTTTTCTTACTTAATATATTTGTTCTTGTCCTTTTGACATTAAAAATCATGTACTGCATATCTTTGAAAATTAAATATTATCAAAATCTAAATATTAAATTATCATGTACTGTATTTCAAAAATATTTTTTGTTGAAATAAATATAAATATTGTACTTAAATATCTGCTTATGATTTTTAAAACAAATTTCCAATCAAATTGTAGACTATAAAATTGACAATAGATTTTACAATTAAATTCCGCCGACTTGAGTTGTTTTTTTTACCATAAAATCAACTTTGGTACTGTTTTTTTTCCATATACAGTAAGACACTAAAATATTAAAAACAAACAAAAAAAGAAAAAGAAGATTTTACGGAAAAAAACAAACAAGCTGGCAGCTCTGTTGCTTGAATTTTACCGCTAAAAACAGTGCTATTGTTTCTCCATTCCATTCCATTTATTACATTTTTTTATATGCTGTAAAAAAAAACACTGCTTTTACTGTAAAATTCTGGTGACTGAGCGGCCAGTTTTTAAAGTAAAATTTAAATATTTTTTTTGCAGCTTGTGTAAAAAAATATATTGTTAATGTATTATATATACATTAGAGATGCGCGGTTTGCGGACACAACCGCGGAGTCCGCGGATAATCCGCGGGTCGGGCGGGTGACATGACGAAAAAAATAGATTTTACTATACTAATGATAAATAATATTATCACGCATTGAATGTCTCTGCTGCATTGGATCAGTCTCCTTTCTTTAACAGGTAAAAGCTTTATAACCTCAGTAATATGCTTGCATCGTCTATATTAGATATATAACAACTGGCGGATGGCGGGCGGGTGTGGTTTTGATAAAATGTTGGTTGGGTGGATGGCGGATGGATGACGACTTTTGTGATGCGGTTGCAGATGAAATAATTGCCTATCCGCGCATCTCTAATATACATGTATATTCATATAGCGGCCCTCTGAGGGCAACCATAATTGCAATGTGGCCCTCAATGAAAACGAGTTTGACACCCCTGTATTAGATATATTACACTAACTTGCTTTGTTGTGATGTAATTTAGCCCAGGTGTGTCCAAATCCAAAGTGTGGCCCAGGGGCCATTTGCGTTCCGCAGCATATTGTTGAAATAAAATTCAGCAAAAACAAAAAAAAAAGCAACAGTAAAAATGTAAGAAAAAAAAGAGCAAAAATATGCATTATAAAAGATAAAATAGAACAATTTGATAATATAAACTAAAAATAAAAGTTTGTCATATATAATTCAAAGCAGGCACAAATGTTTGTCTTTAAACATAAAATTAATGTTTTTAGCAGTTTTTTTTTTTTACAAAATAAGAAACAGTATCAAAATGGCTTTGACTTTTCACAATGTGGCCCTTGGTAGAAAGAGTTTGGACATTCCTGGTTTAGCATTTGTGCTTTTGCTGTAAAATGTGTCACACGGCGCTCTTTCTACAAACCCCAACACCAGTGAAGTTGTCACGTTGTGTAAATGGTAAATAAAAACAGAATACAATGATTTGCAAATCATTTTGAACTTATATTCAATTGAATAGACTGCAAAGACAAGATATTTAATGTTCGAACTGGAAAACTTTTTTATTTTTTGGAAATATTAGCTCATTTTGAATTTGATGCCTGCAACATGTTTCAAAAAAGCTGGCACAAGTGGCAAAAAAGACTGACAAAGCTGAAGAATGCTCATCAAACACTTATTTGGAACATCCCACAGGTGAACAGGCAAATTGGGAACAGGTGGGTGCCATGATTGGGTATAAAACCAGCTTCCATGAAATGCTCAGTCATTCCCAAACAGGAATGGGGCGAGGGTCACCACTTTGTGAACAAATGCGTGAGCAAATTGTCCAACAGTTTAAGAACAACATTTCATAACAAGCTATTGCAAGGAATTTAGGGATTTCACCATCTACGGCCCGTAATATCATCAAAGGGTTCAGAGAATCTGGAGAAATCACTGCACGTAAGCGATGATATTACGGATCTTCGATCCCTCAGGCGGTACTGCATCAAAAAGCGACATCAGTGTGTAAAGGATATCACCACATGGGCTTAGGAACACTTTAGAAAACCTCTGTCAGTAACTACAGTTGGTCGCTACATCTGTAAGTGCAAGTTAAAACTGTTATGATCCGCTGCCCGGATCATATTTTTGTTTTTGTTTTCAAGTCACTTGTGTTTTCAGCACCTCTTGAGTTTGTTTCTGTTGCCATGACGGCAGATTATAGTCACCTGCCTCTGGTTAGTGTTCCGGACGCGCACCTGTTGCCCGGGCACTAATCAGAGGGCTATTTAGTTTACGCGCTGGCCTCACTCGGTCTGTTGGTCTTGTTTGCTCCTACGCAACAAGTTACGCTCTTGGTTTCTCTCATAGTTTACATTTTTGATATTAGCATCTTTGCTACCCTCTTGTTTTCCGTGCCGTGGTGCACCGCGCAGCATTTTGTTCTGCAATCAGAATAAATCATTTATTCTCACCTGCAAGCCGCTTCCTGACATCCCTCTGCATCTTGAAAAGACGACCTCCGGCATCACAATGCCACGCAAGCGTAACAAAAACTCTACTATGCAAAGCGAAAGCCATTTATCAACAACACCCAGAAACGCCGCCGGCTTTGCTGGGCCTGAGCTCATCCAAGATGGACTGATGCAAAGTGGAAAAGTGTTCTGTGGTCTGACGAGTCCACATTTCAAATTGTTTTTGGAAAAGAGGAAAAGAGGAAAAGAACCATCGGATTGTTCTAGGCACAAAGTTAAAAAGCCAGCATCTGTGATGGTATGGGGGTGTATTAGTGCCCAAGACATGGGTAACTTACACATCTGTGAAGGCACCATTAATGCTGAAAGGTACATACAGGTTTTGGAGCAACATATGTTGCCATCCAAGCAACGTTCTCATGGACGCCCCTGCTTATTTCAGCAAGACAATGCCAAGTGTTGCCTTTTGGACCAGTTGTTCCTCCCAGGGAATTCAAGTCACAATTCGCTCCCAAGTTCTTTCCGACACTTAAAGCTGAGTTGAAAAACCACCAGAGACAGAATAGGTATGTTGTTGTATATTCTCAAAGCTTTGCCAATATACATTTTGATTGAGACCAGTCTAACCCTAGAACATTCTATCGCGCCTCCCCAAAATGGTCTGTCTTCCCGATCCCACCACCCTCTCTCTCGTCCCATCTCTGTAGACAAAACAAAATGCTAGTCTAAACACATTCCAAAGAACTCAAGGTTTACACACATAGTATACTTGCTGACAGAGCATCAAGAGAATAAATGGAAAACACGAGCTGTGTTCAAGTATGACTAAGAAATGAAAGAAGTACAACCAGGCCCGGCCCTAACCAATCTGGCGCCCTAGGCAAGATTTTAGGTGGCGCCCCCCCCCACATCGGCAGTGAAGTGTATATACTCACAAGAAACCGAATAGCTTTGTCTTTGACCTTTTTTTACTTACAACTATAGCTAATATATAAAGGGGTGGAAAAGTGACTATTACCTGCAGGGCAAACATTAGCTAACCAGAAGGCAATAACAATGTAAACAAAAAACACCTGCTTAAAAGATCTAATACAAATGTCCCTGAGGAATGTAAGGTGGGAGTACTGTAATTACCTAACGGTACATTATTATTTTCCATAACAATTTAGCCCCCTCCACAATATTAACCCGACGTTAAAACAGAACTAGCTATTTACTGATTAGCAATTGCCGAATCATGTAAAATTAGCTTAATGCTAAAAAGCCAGGTTACTATCACATTCTGTAACAGACAAATAATTTCATGTAGGCTAACGTTACCTACCTGCTAACTGTCTTTTTCTCGTTTCTCCTCCTCTTCTTTTCTCTTTTTTCTTCCCTGGGCACCTGACAGTTTTGGCCGTTTTGACATCTTGTGTTGATTTTTTGATGTGGTGACGTCCAAAAAGAGTCATGATATGGGAAGGGAGGGGGCGCACTGTGCGGGGGAAGGGGGGGGGGGGGGCGTAATGTTGTAACAAATAATATTTCTATTAAATAGGCTTTACTTTGCATTTTAATTAACGTGGGATTATTTTTTGTATTTAGAAATAATAGTACCAACTTTTTTTTTTTTTTTTTTTTCTCCAACATTTGTGGCACTGGCGTGGCGCCCCCTGATGGACGGCGCCCTTAGCATTTGCCTATACGGCCTATGCCACGGGCCGGCCCTGAGTACAACTTAAATTCAGATATATGTAAATATCTGCCTCCGACACAAGCCACGTGTTACAACAGCGTGGCTTCATAGTAAAAGAGTGCGGGTACTAGACTGGCCTGCCTGTAGTCCAGACCTGTCTCCCATTGAAAATGTGTGGCGCATTATGAAGCCTAAAATACCACAACGGAGACTCGGACTGTTGAACAACTTAAGCTGTACATCAAGCAAGAATGGGAAAGAATTCCACCTGAGAAGCTTCAAAAAATGTGTCTCCTCAGTTCCCAAACGTTTACTGAGTGTTGTTAAAAAGGAAAGGCCATGTAACACAGTGGTGA
Source organism: Nerophis lumbriciformis (assembly GCF_033978685.3). Taxonomy (NCBI): domain Eukaryota; kingdom Metazoa; phylum Chordata; class Actinopteri; order Syngnathiformes; family Syngnathidae; genus Nerophis; species Nerophis lumbriciformis. The sequence continues at coordinate 49,299,206 of NC_084556.2, forward strand.
ACATGCCCTTTCCCAACTACTTTGGCACGTGTTGCAGCCATGAAATTCGAAGTTAATGATTATTTGCAAAAATAAAATATCTTGTCTTTGCAGTCTATTCAATTGACTTTAAGTTGAAAAGGTTTTGCAAATCATTGCATTCTGTTTTTATTTACCATTTACACATAATATTGGAGCTTACTTATTGCAGAAATATGAGGCTCCAAATATTAGAAACAGCTCTCATCTTTGACAACAGAGCCGTACGCTATTAAAACACCCTCGTACTCGATGTCATAATATATATCAGCGAATATATATATCGCCTAACACACACACACACACACACACACACACACACACACACACACACACACACACACACACACGCCAATAAAGCATTGCCTTGTAAAAACAACATCAAGCATGCTGCCAAGATGGAGGTAAAAGTTGCAGTTGTCCTCAGAGGTTTGTGTCTGCAGCACAACATGAATAATGCAGCAGCCACTAGATTCATTTCCACATTTTTTGGGAAGCCGCGTGTGTGTGTGTGCGTGTGTGTGTGTGTGTGTGTGTGTGTGTGTGTGTGTGTGTGTGTGTGTGTGTGTGTGTGTGTGTGTGTGTGTGTGTGTGTGTGTGTGTGTGGGTGTGTAATCACCACCACCACAGGAGATGTATGTGAAACAATAAAGGCAAATACTTCTGTCAGTTGAAGTTCCACTCCAGTCCTGTAGATGGCAGTGAAGAGCAGCGTGCTCAGTGGTTGCAAGACAATAAACAAAAAGTGTTGTTTTCGCGCTTGACTCAGGCCACGCCCCTTGTTTGCGCGCTTGACTCAGGCCACGCCCCTTCTTCAATCAAGTTAATCAATCAAGTTTAGTTTATTCACAATACCATAGAACAATTACGATAGTAGTGAATATCATTTAAAGATGTTGGTAAGTGTTTGATGCCAACTTGTTCAAAAAATGAATTTATCAAAATGACCGATTGTTTAGTACGCGTGCCTCGCTGTAAAAAAAAAATTAGGACATTAAGTTATAATCAGCACTTTTTATTTTATTTATTCTATAAATATCTTAATAAAATATAAAGTAGAAAAAAGTAGAAATTTAAAAAATACAATTCCCAAATTAATAATAATCACTTTGTTTGTTTTTTCACTCGGGTGAAGTGAGGGGCGGAGCTTTCTACCGATCACCACCTGGTGGTGAGTTGGCTGCGATGGTGGGGGAGGATGCCGGACAGACCTGGCAGGCCCAAACGCATTGTGAGGGTTTGCTGGGAACGTCTGGCAGAGTCTCCTGTCAGAGAGAGTTTCAATTCCCACCTCCGGAAGAACTTTGAACATGTCACGAGGGAGGTGCTGGACATTGAGTCCGAATGGACCATGTTCCGCGCCTCTATTGTCGAGGCGGCTAATTGGAGCTGTGGCCGCAAGGTGGTTGGTGCCTGTCGTGGCGGTAATCCTAGAACCCTTTGGTGGACACCGGCGGTGAGGGATGCCGTCAAGCTGAAGAAGGAGTCCTATCAGGTTCTTTTGGCTCATAGGACTCCTGAGGCAGCGGACAAGTACCGACAGGCCAAGCGGTGTGCGGCTTCAGCGGTCGCGGAGGCAAAAACTCGGACATGGGAGGAGTTCGGTGAGGCCATGGAAAACGACTTCCGGACGGCTTCGAAGCAATTCTGGACCACCATCCGCCGCCTCAGGAAGGGGAAGCAGTGCACTATCAACACCGTGTATGGTGAGGATGGTGTTCTGCTGACCTCGACTGCGGATGTTGTGGATCGGTGGAGGGAATACTTCGAAGACCTCCTCAATCCCACCAACACGTCTTCCTATGAGGAAGCAGTGCCTGGGGAGTCTGTGGTGGGCTCTCCTATTTCTGGGGCTGAGGTTGCTGAGGTAGTTAAAAAGCTCCTCGGTGGCAAGGCCCCGGGGGTGGATGAGATCCGCCCGGAGTTCCTTAAGGCCCTGGATGCTGTAGGGCTGTCTTGGTTGACAAGACTCTGCAGCATCGCGTGGACATCGGGGGCAGTACCTCTGGATTGGCAGACCGGGGTGGTGGTTCCTCTCTTTAAAAAGGGGAACCGGAGGGTGTGTTCTAACTATCGTGGGATCACACTCCTCAGCCTTCCCGGTAAGGTCTATTCAGGTGTACTGGAGAGGAGGCTACGCCGGATAGTCGAACCTCGGATTCAGGAGGAACAGTGTGGTTTTCGTCCTGGTCGTGGAACTGTGGACCAGCTCTATACTCTCGGCAGGGTCCTTGAGGGTGCATGGGAGTTTGCCCAACCAGTCTACATGTGTTTTGTGGACTTGGAGAAGGCATTCGACCGTGTCCCTCGGGAAGTCCTGTGGGGAGTGCTCAGAGAGTATGGGGTTTCGGACTGTCTGATTGTGGCGGTCCGCTCCCTGTATGATCAGTGTCAGAGCTTGGTTCGCATTGCCGGCAGTAAGTCGGACACGTTTCCGGTGAGGGTTGGACTCCGCCAAGGCTGCCCTTTGTCACCGATTCTGTTCATAACTTTTATGGACAGAATTTCTAGGCGCAGTCAAGGCGTTGAGGGGATCCGGTTTGGTGGCTGCAGGATTAGGTCTCTGCTTTTTGCAGATGATTTGGTCCTGATGGCTTCATCTGGCCAGGATCTTCAGCTCTCACTGGATCGGTTCGCAGCTGAGTGTGAAGCGACTGGGATGAGAATCAGCACCTCCAAGTCCGAGTCCATGGTTCTCGCCCGGAAAAGGGTGGAGTGCCATCTCCGGGTTGGGGAGGAGATCTTGCCCCAAGTGGAGGAGTTCAAGTACCTCGGAGTCTTGTTCACGAGTGAGGGAAGAGTGGATCGTGAGATCGACAGGCGGATCGGCGCGGCGTCTTCAGTAATGCGGACGCTGTATCGATCCGTTGTGGTGAAGAAGGAGCTGAGCCGGAAGGCAAAGCTCTCAATTTACCGGTCGATCTACGTTCCCATCCTCACCTATGGTCATGAGCTTTGGGTTATGACCGAAAGGACAAGATCACGGGTACAAGCGGCCGAAATGAGTTTCCTCCGCCGGGTAGCGGGGCTCTCCCTTAGAGATAGGGTGAGAAGCTCTGCCATCCGGGAGGAGCTCAAAGTAAAGCCGCTGCTCCTCCACATGGAGAGGAGCCAGATGAGGTGGTTCGGGCATCTGGTCAGGATGCCACCCGAACGCCTCCCTAGGGAGGTGTTTAGGGCATGTCCGACCGGTAGGAGGCCGCGGGGAAGACCCAGGACACGTTGGGAAGACTATGTCTCCCAGCTGGCCTGGGAACGCCTCGGGGTCCCACAGGAAGAGCTGGACGAAGTGGCTGGGGAGAGGAAAGTCTGGGCTTCCCTGCTTAGGCTGCTGCCCCCGCGACCCGACCTCGGATAAGCGGAAGAAGATGGATGGATGGATGGATGGACTTTGTTTTTTATAGGGATGTCCGATAATGGCTTTTTAGCGATATCCGATATTTTCCAACCCTTTAATTACCGATACCGATATCAACCGATATATACAGTCGTGGAATTAACACATTATTATGCCTAATTTGGACAACCAGGTATGGTGAAGATAAGGTACTTTTAAAAAAAATAAAAAAATAAAATAAAATAAGATAAATAAATTTAAAAAAAATTCTTGTACAAAAAAAAGAAAGTAAAATAATATAAAAACAGTTACATATAAACTAGTAATGAATGAAAATGAGTAAAATTAAGTGTTAAAGGTTAGTACTATTAGTGGACCAGCAGCACGCACAATCATGTGTGCTTACGGACTGTATCCCTTGCAGACTGTATTGATATATATTGATATATAATGTAGGAACCACAATATTAATAACAGAAAGAAACAACCCTTTTGTGTGAATGAGTGTAAATGGGGGAGGGAGTTTTTTTGGGTTGGTGCACTAATTGTAAGTGTATCTTGTGTTTTTTTATGTTGATTTAATTTTTAAAAAAAATTAAAAAACCGATACAGATAATTTCCGACATTACATTTTAACGCCTTTATCGATAATATCGGCCTGCCGATATTATCGGACATCTCTAGTTTTTTATATTATTTTATTACAAATTAATTAGAAATAAAAACAACTATCATCACTTTTTCCCCCAATTATTTACTCAATAATTATTTTAATAAAAAATAAAGTATAAATAAAACAAATAAAAAAATCATCACTTTGTTTTTAATGTATTTATTCCATAATTATCTTAATAAAAAATAAAGTAGAAACAAGTAAAACATGTTAAAATACCATTACAAAAAACAACTATCATCACTTTTTCCCCCCAATTATTTACTCTATAATTATTTTAATAAAAAATAAAGTATAAATAAAAAAAATAAAAAATCATCACTTTGTTTTTAATGTATTTATTCCATAATTATCTTAATAAAAATAAAGTAGAAACAAGTAAAACATGTTAAAATACCATTACAAAAAAACAACTATCATCACTTTTTCCCCCCAATTATTTACTCTATAATTATTTTAATAAAAAATAAAGTATAAATAAAAAAAATAAAAAAATCATCACTTTGTTTTTAATGTATTCATTCCATAATTATCTTAATAAAAAATAAAGTAGAAACAAGTAAAACATGTTAAAATACCATTACAAAAAAACAACTATCATCACTTTTTCCCCCCAATTATTTACTTTATAATTATTTTAATAAAAAATAAAGTATAAATAAAACAAATAAAAAAATCATCACTTTGTTTTTAATGTATTTATTCCATAATTATCTTAATAAAAAATAAAGTAGAAACAAGTAAAACATGTTAAAATACCATTACAAAAAACAACTATCATCACTTTTTCCCCCAATTATTTACTCTATAATTATTTTAATAAAAAATAAAGTATAAATAAAAAAAATAAAAAAATCATCACTTTGTTTTTAATGTATATATTCCATAATTATCTTAATAAAAAATAAAGTAGAAACAAGTAAAACATGTTAAAATACCATTACAAAAAAACAACTATCATCACTTTGTTTCCCCAATTATTTACTCTATAATTATTTTAATAAAAAATAAAGTATAAATAAAACAAATAAAAAAAATCATCACTTTGTTTTTAATGTATTTATTCCATAATTATCTTAATAAAAAAATAAAGTAGAAACAAGTAAAACATGTTAAAATACCATTACAAAAAAACAACTATCATCACTTTTTTCCCCCAATTATTTACTCTATAATTATTTTAATAAAAAATAAAGTATAAATAAAAAAAATAAAAAAAATCATCACTTTGTTTTTAATGTATTTATTCCATAATTATCTTAATACAAAATAAAGTAGAAACAAGTAAAACATGTTAAAATACCATTACAAAAAAACAACTATCATCACATTTTTTCCCCAATTATTTACTCTATAATTATTTTAATAAAAAATAAAGTATAAATAAAAAAAATAAAATCATCACTTTGTTTTTAATGTATTTATTCCATAATTATCTTAATAAAAAATAAAGTAGAAACAAGTAAAACATGTTAAAATACCATTACAAAAAAACAACTATCATCACTTTTTCCCACCAATTATTTACTCTATAATTATTTTAATAAAAAATAAAGTATAAATAAAACAAATAAAAAAATCATCACTTTGTTTTTAATGTATTTATTCCATAATTATCTTAATAAAAAATAAAGTAGAAACAAGTAAAACATGTTAAAATACCATTACAAAAAAACAACTATCATTACTTTTTTCCCCCAATTATTTACTCTATAATTATTTTAATAAAAAATAAAGTATAAATAAAACAAATAAAAAAATCATCACTTTGTTTTAAATGTATTTATTCCATAATTATCTTAATAAAAAATAAAGTAGAAACAAGTAAAACATGTTAAAATACCATTACAAAAAAACAACTATCATCACTTTTTTCCCCAATTATTTACTCTATAATTATTTTAATAAAAAATAAAGTATAAATAAAAAAAATAAAAAAATCATCACTTTGTTTTTAATGTATTCATTCCATAATTATCTTAATAAAAAATAAAGTAGAAAAAAGTAAAACATGTTAAAATACCATTACAAAAAAACAACTATCATCACTTTTTCCCCCCAATTATTCACTCTATAATTAATTTAATAAAAAATAAAGTATAAATAAAAAATAAATAAAAAAATCATCACTTTGTTTTTAATGTATTTATTCCATAATTATCTTAATAAAAAATAAAGTAGAAACAAGTAAAACATGTTAAAATACCATTACAAAAAAAGAACTATCATCACTTTTTTCCCCCAATTATTTACTCTATAATTATTTTAATAAAAAATAAAGTATAAATAGAAAAAATAAAAAAATCATCACTTTGTTTTTAATGTATTTATTCCATAATTATCTTAATAAAAAATAACGTAGAAACAAGTAAAACATGTTAAAATACCATTACAAAAAAACAACTATCATCACTTTTCCCCCCCAATTATTTACTCTATAATTAATTTAATAAAAAATAAAGTATAAATAAAAAAAATAAAAAAATCATCACTTTGTTTTTAATGTATTTATTCCATAATTATCTTAATAAAAAATAAAGTAGAAACAAGTAAAACATGTTAAAATACCATTACAAAAAAACAACTATCATCACTTTTCCCCCCCAATTATTTACTCTATAATTAATTTAATAAAAAATAAAGTATAAATAAAACAAATCAAAAAAATCATCACTTTGTTTTTAATGTATTTATTCCATAATTATCTTAATAAAAAATAAAGTAGAAACAAGTAAAACATGTTAAAATACCATTACAAAAAAACAACTATCATCACTTTTTCCCCCCAATTACTCTATAATTATTTTAATAAAAAATAAAGTATAAATAAAACAAATAAAAAAATCATCACTTTGTTTTTAATGTATTTATTCCATAATTATCTTAATAAAAAATAAAGTAGAAACAAGTAAAACATGTTAAAATACCATTACAAAAAACAACTATCATCACTTTTTCCCCCCAATTATTTACTCTATAATTATTTTTATAAAAAATAAAGTATAAATAAAAAAAATAAAAAAATCATCACTTTGTTTTTAATGTATTTATTCCATAATTATCTTAATAAAAAATAAAGTGGAAACATGTAAAACATGTTAAAATACCATTACAAAAAAACAACTATCATCACTTTTTTCCCCCCAATTATTTACTCTATAATTATTTTAATAAAAAATGAAGTATAAATAAAAAAAAATAAAAAAATCATCACTTTGTTTTGAATGTATTTATTCCATAATTATCTTAATAAAAAATAAAGTAGAAACAAGTAAAACATGTTAAAATACCATTACAAAAAACAACTATCATCACTTTTTCCCCCCAATTATTTACTCTATAATTATTTTAATAAAAAATAAAGTATAAAAAAAAAAAAAAAAAAAAATCATCACTTTGTTTTTAATGTATTTATTCCATAATTATCTTAATAAAAAATAAAGTAGAAACAAGTAAAACACGTTAAAATACCATTACAAAAAAACAACTATCATCACTTTTCCCCCCCAATTATTTACTCTATAATTATTTTAATAAAAAATTAAGTATAAATAAAACAAATAAAAAAATCATCACTTTGTTTTTAATGTATTTATTCCATAATTATCTTAATAAAAAATAAAGTAGAAACAAGTAAAACATGTTAAAATACCATTACAAAAAACAACTATCATCACTTTTTTCCCCCAATTATTTACTCTATAATTATTTTAATAAAAAATAAAGTATAAAAAAAAAAAAAAAAAAAAATCATCACTTTGTTTTTAATGTATTTATTCCATAATTATCTTAATAAAAAATAAAGTAGAAACAAGTAAAACATGTTAAAATACCATTACAAAAAAATAACTATCATTACTTTTTCCCCCCAATTATTTACTCTATAATTATTTTAATAAAAAATAAAGTATAAATAAAACAAATAAAAAAATAATCACTTTGTTTTTAATGTATTTATTCCATAATTATCTTAATAAAAAATAAAGTAGAAACAAGTAAAACATGTTAAAATACCATTACAAAAAAATAATAATCATCACTTTGTACTTTGTTTATTCTATAATTATTTTATTACAAATTAATTACAAAAAAAATCATCCCTTTGTTTTTTTCAATTATTTATTCTATAGTTATTTTAGTAAAAAAAAAATCAAGTATAAATTAAAAAAAAAAAATAAAATCATCACTTTGTTTTGAATTAATCTATTATTATCATTTATTTATTCTACAATTGTTTTAATAAAAATAATTAAATAAATAAATAAATTGAGACAGGGCAGCACGGTGCTAGAGGGGTTAGTGCATCTGCCTCTCAACACGAAGGTCTGGGGTTCGATCCTGCGCTCGGGATCTTTCTGTGTGGAGTGTGCATGTTCTCCCCGTGACTGTGTGGGTTCCCTCCGGGTTCTCCGGCTTCCTCCCACCTCCAAAGACATGCACCTGGGGATAAGTTGATTGGCAACACTAAATGGTCCCTAGTGTGTGAATGTTGTCTGTCTATCTGTGTTGGCCCTGCCATGAGGTGGCGACTTGTCCAGGGTGTACCCCGCCTTCCGCCCGATTGTAGCTGAGATAGGCTCCAGCACCCCCCCGCGACCCCAAAAGGGACAAGCGGTAGAAAATGGATGGATGGATGGACTTTGTGACGAGGACAAAAAGATGAGTCTTCTCTCTAAGTAGTCGTGCGAGCGGCAAGTGAAGACATTTTCTTCAAATGAACCACAAGATGTTTCCTCTTTTCACATTTTCCATCCCTCACGTCCTCTAAAAACGGGAGCTGATGTAAAGTGTGTGAGACGGCGTGTAATGACGTTAGCCACGCTAACTTGGACACACTTTGTCCCCGCCGGCGTCCACACAGCAGAAAATGAAGACTTACTGCGACGTCCCCACAGGAAGACACCAGGATGAGGAAGTGCGGATAACTTGGTGGAGACATGATGGACACACACACACACACACACACACACACACACACACACACACACACACACACACACACACACACACACACACACACACACACACACACACAAATGCAGACACATGCGAGCGTGTGCACACACACACTCACACACACACCCAGTAATACACCCAGTTAACACACACACACATTAACACACTAACTAACCAGTAATATAACTAACCAGTAATATCACACACACACACACACACACACACACACACACACACACACACACACACACACACACACACACACACATTAACACACACTAACCAGTAATATCATACACAAACAGTAGTTTCACAAACATTAACACACACTAACCAGTAATATCATACACAAACAGTAGTTTCACAAACATTAACACACACTAACCAGTAATATCACGCATGAACACACACACAGTTATATCATACACGTGAAAACACACACTGTAATATCACACACGTTAACACACTAACTAACCAGTAATGTCACACATATTAACACACTAACAGTAATATCACACACATTAACACACTAACTAACCAGTAATGTCACACATATTAACACACTAACAGTAATATCACACACATTAACACACTAACTAACCAGTAATGTCACACATATTAACACACTAACCAGTAATATCACACACACGCAGTAATATCACACACACACACACACACACACACACACACACACACACACACACACACACACACACACACACACACACACACACACACACAGTAATATCACACACAAACACAAACTAACTAACCAGCAGTATCACACACACTAACACACAGAGTAATATCACACACATTAAGACACTAACTATCCAGTAATATCACACACTTATCACACACTAACCAGTAATATCACACACATTTACACACTACCTAACCAGTGATATCACACACATTAACACACACACAGTGATATCACACACATTAATACGCATAGTAATATCACACACATTAACTCACTAACCAGTAATATCACACACATTATCACACACACACACACACACACACACACACACACACACACACACACACACACACACACACACACACACACACACACACACACACACACACAAATGCAGACAAACACATGCGAGCGTGCGCACACACACACTCACACACACACCCAGTAATACACCCAGTTAACACACACACACATTAACACACTAACTAACCAGTAATATCACACACACACACACACACACACACACACACACACACACACACACACACACACACACACACACACACACACACACACATTAACACACTAACTAACCAGTAATATCACACACACACACACACACACACACACACACACACACACACACACACACACACACACACACACACACACACACACACACACACACACACACACACACACACACACAGTATTATCACACACATTAACACACCCTAACCAGTAATATCATACACAAACAGTAGTTTCACAAACATTAACACACACTAACCAGTAATATCACGCATGAACACACACACAGTTATATCATACACGTGAAAACACACACTGTAATATCACACACATTAACACACTAACTAACCAGTAATGTCACACATATTAACACACTAACAGTAATAACAATTAGAGATGCTACCTCAGTAGAAGCATTTAAGTCCCATCTTAAAACTCATTTGTATACTCTAGCCTTTAAATAGCCCCCCTGTTAGACCAGTTGATCTGCCGTTTCTTTTCTTTTCTCCTCTGCTCCCCTTTTCCTTGAGGGGGGGGGGGGGGGCACAGGTCCGGTGGCCATGGATGAAGTGCTGGCTGTCCAGAGTCGGGACCCGGGGTGGACCGCTCGCCTGTGCATCGGTTGGGAACATCTCTGCGCTGCTGACCCGTCTCCGCTCGGGATGGTGTCCTGCTGGCCCCACTATGGACTGGACTCTTACTATTATGTTGGATCCACTATGGACTGGACTCTCACAATATTATGTCAGACCCACTCGACATCCATTGCTTTCGGTCTCCCCTAGAGGGGGGGGGTTACCCACATATGCGGTCCTCTCCAAGGTTTCTCATAGTCATTCACATCGACGTCCCACTGGGGTGAGTTTTTCCTTGCCCGTATGTGGGCTTTGTACCGAGGATGTCGTTGTGGCTTGTGCAGCCCTTTGAGACACTTGTGATTTAGGGCTATATAAATAAACATTGATTGATTGATTGATAATATCACACACATTAACACACTAACTAACCAGTAATGTCACACATATTAACACACTAACCAGTAATATCACACACATTAACACACACACGCAGTAATGTCACACACACACACACACACACACACACACACACACACACACACACACACACACACACACACTCACACACACACACACACACACACACACACACACACACACAAACTAACTAACCAGCAGTATCACACACACTAACACACAGAGTAATATCACACACATTAAGACACTAACTATCCAGTAATATCACACACATTATCACACACTAACCAGTAATATCACACACATTTACACACTACCTAACCAGTGATATCACACACATTAACACACACACAGTGATATCACACACATTAATACGCATAGTAATATCACTTACTTGCTTATGGTAGTCCATCGTATCCGATGATGACTTCCACTTCTTCTATTGGTGAGTTTTGAGGTGACTAAAAAGTCCAATACGAGAGCCACATGGTCTATTGCAATGGGGGCATATGAAGTTAGTGTTTGTTGTGGTCTTGGCTGCAGGGCCCATCTTCCTCCTCTGGCGTTTCCCTTCCCTCTCTCCTCTTCAAAATGTTGAAGGCCTGCATGGCAGAGTTGCCTCCAGAGAGGGCGATCTGAGGCAGAGCTTTCCAGCTGTGTGTGCTGTATTCCACAACTCTTGAGAGTTCTTTTCAGTTGGTCCTTATCCCTCCGCTTTTGGCCTCCTGCAGATCTCTGGCCATGATGAAGTTGACCATACAGCAGTTGTTGGGGAAGTCTATCAACTGGCATTCTGATGGTGTGGCCGGCCCATCGCAGTTGGTACTGGAGAAAAGTGGCCTCCATGCTCTTGGTACCAGTTTTACTCAGGACTTCCGTGTGTGGCACACGATCACGCCATGTCAGCCCAAGGATCCGCTGGAGACACTTGATGTGAAAGTTCTCCAGCTGTTGGATGTGGCGGCGATACAGGGTCCAAGCTTCACAGCCATATAATAGTGTGCAGACACAGATGGCTTGGTAGACTGCCACCTTGGTACGTATGCTGAGGTCTTTGTTCACATACACCCTCTTACGCAGTCTACCAATGGAGGCTGAGGCAGATCTTATTCGATTTTGAACATCATTGTCCATGCTGCAGTTTTCGGAGAGGATGCTCCCAAGATATTTGAAGTCTGGGACTATTGCCAGGGTCTTGTCATCGATGTTAAAGACAGGTGATGGTGGTCGAGTTGGCGGAGGGGAGTTCCACTGGCACAGTACCTCCGTCTTTACAGTGTTCACAGTGAGACCCAGTCTGCTATAGGCCTTCACAGCAGCTGTTAGCGTCGGCTGCAGAGCCTCTGATGTATGTGCCACGAAGGCACAATCATCAGCATACTGTAATTCCACAATGTTCACAGTTTTGACCTTGGTAGCCGCCTGCAGCCTTCTGATGTTAAATAAGCTTCCATCCAACCTGTAATCCACCAGCACACCACTGCTTCCCTCAACTTCTTTGTGCAGTAGCCAGGTGACACTCATGAGGAAGATGTTGAATAGTGCAGGTGCAAGTACACAACCCTGTCTGACACCTGTGGATACCTTGAAAGGCCTAGACTCATGTCCTCCTGTTGTCACCTGAGCCATCATCCCCTCGTGGAAACTTTGCAAGATGTTTACAAACTTCCGCGGGCAACCAACCCTGAGAAGGACCGTCCAGAGCAAGTCTCTGTTGACCGTATCAAAGGCCTTTGATAGGTCCACAAACGCCATGTATAGATCTTGATGTTGCTCCCGACACTTCTCTTGTAGCTGGCGTGTTGTGAAAATCATGTCCACAGTGCTGCCATTTTTCCTGAAGCCACATTGAGACTCAGGCAACAGGTGTTCTGTTATGCTCTGTACGAGTCTTGACAGCATCACTTTGGCAAGAACCTTGCCAGCAGCAGACAGGAGGGATATTCCTCTACTATTGCCACAGACAGACTTCTCACCCTTCCCTTTATATATGGTTACAACATTTGCATCCCGCCATTGTTGGGGGACTGCTCCGCGTTTCCATATATCAGCAATATAGTGGAAAATTGCTCTGGTACA
>NC_084556.2:49317500-49377500 GCF_033978685.3 Nerophis lumbriciformis
TCCTGTGCTAGTTTGAAGCCGACACGACAAACGTGCTCAGAGGAGATAATGTTTGAAAAAAGGTGACCTGTTTTTACAAAACTTTTGTTTTGAAAGGAGAATTGCAAACTTCTTGTAGATTTTTGCTGGGGGTTGTCAGTATATGAAATGTAGGTCTAAGTGAGACCTACATAGAGGTTTTTGTTTCATGTCTCTACGACATTCCTACTGGAAGTTACAGGCAGTTTTGTCTGTGTTTTCTTCCAAGGAGCAGTTTTGTCTGTGTTTTATTCCTAGGGGGCGCTAGAGCGCAATTTTGAGTTTTGGGGTTTGCTTTTTTTATTAGATCGCAATTTTCGCCAGTCCTCGTGTGTGTGTCCAGTTTGGTGAGTTTTGAAGCATGTTAAGGGGGTCAAATTACCGATTTGCCTCTTTGTCAAAGAGGCAAAAGTGACTGTTTTTACAAAACATTTGTTTTGAAGGGGGAATTGCAAACTTCTTGTTGATTTTAGCTGAAGGATGTCATTGTATGAAATCTAAGTCTAAGTCAGACCTACATGGAAGTTTCTGTTTCATGTCGCTACAACATTCCTACTGGAAGTTACAGACAGTTTTGTCTGTGTTTTCTTCCTAGGGGTCGCTAAAGCGCATTTTTGAGTTTTGGGGCTAGGTTTTTTTTCGCAATTTTCGCCAGTACTGATGTGTGTGTCAAATATGGTGAGTTTTGAAGCATGTTAAAAGGGTCAAATTACAGCTCAAAGAGGCGGCGGTATAATAATAATAACAACTTTTGTTTTGAAGGGGGATTTCAAACTTCCTGTTGATTTTTGCTGGGGGTTGTCAGTGTATGAAATGTAAGTCTAAGTGAGACCTACATAGAGGTTTGTGTTTCATGTCTCTAAGACATTCCTACTGGAAGTTACAGGCAGTTTTGTCTGAGTTTTCTTCCTAGGAGCAGTTGTGTCTGTGTTTTTTTTCCTAGGGGGCGCTAGAGCGCAATTTTGAGTTTTGGGGTTGGGTTTTTTTATTAGATCGCAATTTTCGCCAGTCCTCGTGTGTGTGTCCAGTTTGGTGAGTTTTGAAGCATGTTAAGGGGGTCAAATTACAACTCAAAGAGGCAAAAGTGACTGTTTTTACAAAACATTTGTTTTGAAGGGGGAATTGCAAACTTCTTGTTGATTTTAGCTGAAGGATGTCATTGTATGAAATCTAGGTCTAAGTCAGACCTACATGGGAGTTTCTGTTTCATGTCGCTACAACATTCCTACTGGAAGTTACAGACAGTTTTGTCTGTGTTTTCTTCCTAGGGGTCGCTAGAGCGCATTTTTGAGTTTTGGGGCTAGGTTTTTTTCCCGCAATTTTCGCCAGTACTGATGTGTGTGTCAAATATGGTGAGTTTTGAAGCATGTTAAAAGGGTCAAATTACAGCTCAAAGAGGCGGCGGTATAATAATAATAACAACTTTTTTTTTGAAGGGGGATTTCAAACTTCCTGTTGATTTTTGCTGGGGGTTGTCAGTATATGAAATGTAAGTCTAAGTGAGACCTACATAGAGGTTTGTGTTTCATGTCTCTAAGACATTCCTACTGGAAGTTACAGGCAGTTTTGTCTGAGTTTTCTTCCTAGGAGCAGTTGTGTCTGTGTTTTTTTTCCTAGGGGGCGCTAGAGCGCAATTTTGAGTTTTGGGGTTGGGTTTTTCATTAGATCGCAATTTTTGCCAGTCCTGATGTGTGTGTCCAGTTTGGTGAGTTTTGAAGCATGTTAAGGGGGTCAAATTACAACTCAAAGAGGCAAAAGTGACTGCTTTTACAAAACATTTGTTTTGAAGGGGGAATTGCAAACTTCTTGTTGATTTTAGCTGAAGGATGTCATTGTATGAAATCTAGGTCTAAGTCAGACCTACATGGAAGTTTCTGTTTCATGTCGCTACAACAGTTTTGTCAGTGTTTTCTTCCTAGGGGTCGCTAGAGCGCATTTTTGAGTTTTGGGGCTAGGTTTTTTTTTTCGCAATTTTCGCCAGTACTGATGTGTGTGTCAAATATGGTGAGTTTTGAAGCATGTTAAAAGGGTCAAATTACAGCTCAAAGAGGCGGCGGTATAATAATAATAACAACTTTTGTTTTGAAGGGGGATTTCAAACTTCCTGTAGATTTTTGCTGGGGGTTGTCAGTGTATGAAATGTAAGTCTAAGTGAGACCTACATAGAGGTTTGTGTTTCATGTCTCTAAGACATTCCTACTGGAAGTTACAGGCAGTTTTGTCTGAGTTTTCTTCCTAGGAGCAGTTGTGTCTGTGTTTTTTTCCTAGGGGGCGCTAGAGCGCAATTTTGAGTTTTGGGGTTTGCTTTTTTTATTAGATCGCAATTTTCGCCAGTCCTCGTGTGTGTGTCCAGTTTGGTGAGTTTTGAAGCATGTTAAGGGGGTCAAATTACAACTCAAAGAGGCAAAAGTGACTGTTTTTACAAAACATTTGTTTTGAAGGGGGAATTGCAAACTTCTTGTTGATTTTAGCTGAAGGATGTCATTGTATGAAATCTAGGTCTAAGTCAGACCTACATGGAAGTTTCTGTTTCATGTCGCTACAACAGTTTTGTCTGTGTTTTCTTCCTAGGGGTCGCTAGAGCGCATTTTTGAGTTTTGGAGCTAGGTTTTTTTCGCAATTTTCGCCAGTACTGATGTGTGTGTCAAATATGGTGAGTTTTGAAGCATGTTAAAAGGGTCAAATTACAGCTCAAAGAGGCGGCGGTATAATAATAATAACAACTTTTGTTTTGAAGGGGGATTTCAAACTTCCTGTTGATTTTTGCTGGGGGTTGTCAGTATATGAAATGTAGGTCTAAGTGAGACCTACATAGAGGTTTTTGTTTCATGTCTCTATGACATTCCTACTGGAAGTTACAGGCAGTTTTGTCTGTGTTTTCTTCCAAGGAGCAGTTTTGTCTGTGTTTTATTCCTAGGGGGCGCTAGAGCGCAATTTTGAGTTTTGGGGTTTGCTTTTTTTATTAGATCGCAATTTTCGCCAGTCCTCGTGTGTGTGTCCAGTTTGGTGAGTTTTGAAGCATGTTAAGGGGGTCAAATTACAACTCAAAGAGGCAAAACTGACTGTTTTTACAAAACATTTGTTTTGAAGGGGGAATTGCAAACTTCTTGTTGATTTTAGCTGAAGGATGTCACTGTATGAAATCTAGGTCTAAGTCAGCCCTACATGGAAGTTTCTGTTTCATGTCGCTACAACATTCCTACTGGAAGTTACAGACAGTTTTGTCTGTGTTTTCTTCCTAGGGGTCGCTAGAGCGCATTTTTGAGTTTTGGGGCTAGATTTTTTTCGCAATTTTCGCCAGTACTGATGTGTGTGTCAAATATGGTGAGTTTTGAAGCATGTTAAAAGGGTCAAATTACAGCTCAAAGAGGCGGCGGTATAATAATAATAACAACTTTTTTTTTGAAGGGGGATTTCAAACTTCCTGTTGATTTTTGCTGGGGGTTGTCAGTGTATGAAATGTAAGTCTAAGTGAGACCTACATAGAGGTTTGTGTTTCATGTCTCTAAGACATTCCTACTGGAAGTTACAGGCAGTTTTGTCTGAGTTTTCTTCCTAGGAGCAGTTGTGTCTGTGTTTTTTTCCTAGGGGGCGCTAGAGCGCAATTTTGAGTTTTGGGGTTGGGTTTTTCATTAGATCGCAATTTTTGCCAGTCCTGATGTGTGTGTCCAATTTGGTGAGTTTTGAAGCATGTTAAAAGGGTGAAATTACAGCTCAAAGAGGCAAAAGTGACTGTTTTTACTACACTTTTGTTTTGAAGGGGGATTTGCCAACTTCCTGTTGATTTTTGCTAAAAGATATCAATGTATGAAATCTAGGTCTAAGTCAGACCTACATAGAGGTTTTTGTTTCATGTCTCTATGACATTTCTACCGGAAGTTACAAGCAGTTCTGTGTTTTTTCCTAGGGGGCGCTAGAGCGCAATTTTGAGTTTTAAGGTTTGGTTTTGTTATTAGATGGCAATTTTCGCCAGTCCTGATGTGTGTGTCAAATATGGTGAGTTTTGAAGCATGTGAAAAGGGTCAAATTACAGCTCAAAGAGGCGGCGGAATAATAATGATAAATCCTTACAAATACAATAGGGTCCTCTGTCCCAAAGGGACATTGCGGTCCCTAATTACTATCTACTGTGTGAATTATTAGGATTTGTTTGTAGTAATATTTATTTACTGTGTGATTTGTTATGCTTCTATTATGTTTTGGATGCTATGTGGTTATTATGCTTTGGTTGTAGTCATTATTTACCAGAGGTGTGGACTCGAGTCACATGACTTGGACTCGAGTCAGACTCGAGTCATGAATTTGATGACTTTAGACTCGACTTGACAAAATGTAAAAAGACTTGCAACTCGACTTAGACTTTAACATCAATGACTTGTGACTTCACTTGGACTTGAGCCTTTTGACTTGACATGACTTGACATGACTTGCTACTTTCCCCAAAACCCAAAGATGAAAAAGTTATTCGGGAGCGCTCCGTATTTTTCATTGTGTACTTGTCTATCAGCGTTGCGTGTGTCAGCTGGTGTGGTCTCAGTACAACAGCCAATCAAATTAGATCTACTTTGTTTTCATCACACAGCATTCATCCAATCAAATTGCAGGACAACCAACGAAGAAGACATGTCCAAACCACACGCCAGTGAACAAAAAATGATACCTAAAATAATTTTGTTTGGGTATAAAAATTACGACGTGGTCAACACAAAACGGTTTGCAGTATGCAACACATGCGCTTCCAAAATTACTGATGGAGAGGAAACAACTTCCAACTTCGTCCGGCATTTGAAGTTGCACAAAGAACGGTAAGTTTTGAATGAAAGATAACGTTTATTGGCTAAGTAACGTGACTTTTATTTGCTGTGTAGTTAAATCAGTGAGGCTGTAAACTCACTGCTAACGTTATAACGTTATTGCAAACACGGGAATCTGTTGCAGTTCACTACCTTATTCATACTTTTTGTTCAGTGATTTTTTTTTAAGCAGGGTTACGTTAGTCAATATATCACACGTAACGTTAGACGGCGGTCAGCAGCACCGCGTATTTTAGCCACCTAAAAAAAGACAAAAATAGTAAAATAAAGGTCAGTTAAAATGTATACTATATTATGAATATATGTACCGTTTTAGCTAGCTTTCTGACATACTGTTGGTTGTTTACCTCAGTGGTCCCCAACCACCGGGCCGCGGCCCGGTACTGGTCCGTGGATCGATTAGTATCGGGCCGCACAAGAATTTTTTTTTTTTTCTTCTTTTTTTAATTAAATCAACATAAAAAACACAAGATACACTTACAAGTAGTGCACCAACCCAAAACAACTCTCTCCCCCCTTTTGTTCTGGGCATTGAACATGAAGACTCTTCCTTCACTGTTCCGAGTGGCCATGAGAGTCTTGGCAGTGCCTGCCTCCAGTGCTCCAGTGGAGCGAGTTTTCAGCCATGGTGGCATCATACTACGCCCCCATCGTGCACAAATGACTGACAGACTCTTAGCTAATTTGGTCTTTTGCAAATGCAATGCAGCATAGGGCCCTGACATATAAAAAGTACAACTTTTTTGTTATGTTCACGTATATGTCATGTTTTTTCAACGTTAACACTTTTGTACAAATAAGTACATTTGCACTTTATTTTTCAATGTGTTTGTTCTGTAAAGGAATGAGTTAATGTTTAAAATGACTGGTTAATAGTGCTATTATAAAGTGCAATGTCAGCACAATTTTCTTTCCTGCAATTTAAAATGCACTTGTTTTAATAAATAAATACAGCGTTTGGAAAGCATACACAATCTGTGTTAATATATTAGTCTGTGGTTAAAAGGACTTGAAAGGACTCGAAACTCAAAATGCAGGACTTAGGACTTGACTTGAGACTTTCCAGTCTTGACTTTGGACTTGACTCGGGGCTTGCCTGTCTTGACTCGGGACTTGACTCGGGGCTTGCCTGTCTTGACTCGGGACTTGACTCGGACTTGAGGGCAAAGACTTGAGACTTACTTGTGACTTGCAAAACAATGACTTGGTCCCACCTCTGTTATTTACTGCGTGAACCGTTATGATTTTTTTGTTGTAATATTTACTGTGCAAATTGTTTATAGTAATATTTATTTACTTTGTGAATTGTTATGATGTGCTTGTCGTAATATTCATTTAATGTGCAAATTGTTTATAATAATATTTATTTGCTCTGTCAATTGTTTGTAGTAATGAATATTTAGTGTGTGAATTGTTATGATTTGGTTGGAGTAATATTTATTTACCGTACCGTAAATCATTATGATTTGATTATATTAAAAATTACTGTGATTTATTGACGTTTTGATTGCGGTAATATTTATTTACTGTAATGTGCTATGATTTGGTTGTGGTAATATTTATGGTGACTTATTTTAATTTGATTATAGTAATATTTACTGTGAATTATTACGATTTGATTGTAGTAATACTTAAAAAGTGCATCCGGTCCACATTGTGTTACGTTACAGCCTTATACCAAAATGGAAAAAAATACATTTTTGTCCTCAAAATTCTACACAAAATACCCCATAATGACAATGTGATTTTTTTTTTAAAATGTACAAATGTATTAAAAATACTTTGTTGATGCATCTTTGGCAGCAATTACAGTCTGAGGTGTTTTTGACTACGACGTCACACGCTTAGCACACCCTATCTTTGGGAAGTTTGGCCCATTCCTTTTTGCAGCTCTATCAGGTCAGATGGGAAAGCGTTGGCTTTCATCCAGGATGATATATTTGACTGCATGTCCGACCTGCAGGACGGTCCTGTGGACCGGGTCGCAGCGTCATAAGCAATATGCTTTGGTCTCCATGGCAACAGGCACAAGAGTGGATATTATTGGCCCAGAAGACCCTCCCTGAAGCATTTAACTATCTTATCAAAAATGGATGATGTCACTCACAATAAGTCTTTGTTGAACCGCCCTCCATCTTATTTATTTCTCATCACACCTTTGTCACTTTATCATTATTATCACCATATCTCCATTGCTCTCAAACACCTCCCAGTCATTTCTACACTCGCCTCCTCTTTCCTATCTCCTTCCTACCTCCTTGCCTCCTGTGTCCTTACCGGGACATGGCAAACTACAACCATTATTCAAAATGATAAGATCATGACCCTTTAGCACCAAGGCTATCGCCGGTGACAGAATTTGCAATGCGATCTTTAAATTACCATAAGTCTTGAACTATAAGCGCAATCAAAAATAATAAAATATTAATACAAATAAATGTAAATAGATTTTGCAGAGTGGGATAAGAAACCAGTGATTAGATTTTGGGGCTGATGCGGACCATTTTACTACATGACTTTATTTTTATGTCACAAGGCTCAAATCCACTGTGTATGCATGCTGGCAGCCTGGCCTCCACCCGCAGAGACAAAGAAAATAGGATGACTGACAAGAGGGTCCGCTCTGTTTATTTCATTCCGCGGTATGTAATGTCTGCACTCCAACTCTTTCTGCAACGAGAACAGCGGTGTCCAAAGTACGGTCCGCAGCTAATTCAACATTCTAAAAATACTGATGAGATGCAATGTAACATACTAATGTAGAATGATCATATCCATGTCATTACGGTAATGTAACAGATTAATGTAGAATGATCATATCCATGCCATTACGGTAATGTAACAGATTAATGTAGAATTATCATATCCATGTCATTACGGTAATGTAACACATTAATATAGAATTATCATATTTATGTCATTACGGTAATGTAACAGATTAATGTAGGGTTATCATATTTATGTCTTTGCGGTAATGTAACAGATTAATGTAGGGTTATCATATTTATGTAATTACGGTAATGTAACAGATTAATGTAGTGTTATCATAGTCATGTCATTATGGTAATGTAACAGATTAATGTAGGGTTATCATATTTATGTCTTTGCGGTAATGTAACAGATTAATGTAGGGTTGTCATATTCATGTCATTACGGTAATGTAACAGATTAATGTAGTGTTATCATAGTCATGTCATTACGGTAATGTAACAGATTAATGTAGTGTTATCATAGTCATGTCATTACGGTAATGTAACAGATTAATGTAGGGTTGTCATATTCATGTCATTACGGTAATGTAACAGATTAATGTAGTGTTATCATAGTCATGTCATTACGGTAATGTAACAGATTAATGTAGGGTTGTCATATTCATGTCATTACGGTAATGTAACAGATTAATGTAGGGTTATCATATTTATGTCATTACGGTAATGTAACAGATTAATGTAAGGTTATTATATTCATGTCATTACGGTAATGTAAAGATTAATGTATCATATTCATGTCATTACGGTAATGTAACAGATTAATGTAGTGTTACCATAGTCATGTCATTACGGTAATGTAACAGATTAATGTAGTGTTATCATAGTCATGTCATTACGGTAATGTAACAGATTAATGTAGTGTTATCATATTCATGTCATTACGGTAATGTAACAGATTAATGTAGGGTTATCATAGTCATGTCATTACGGTAATGTAACAGATTAATGTAGGGTTGTCATATTCATGTCATTACGGTAATGTAACAGATTAATGTAGTGTTATCATAGTCATGTCATTACGGTAATGTAACAGATTAATGTAGGGTTATTATATTCATGTCATTACGGTAATGTAAAGATTAATGTATCATATTCATGTCATTACGGTAATGTAACAGATTAATGTAGTGTTACCATAGTCATGTCATTACGGTAATGTAACAGATTAATGTAGTGTTACCATAGTCATGTCATTACGGTAATGTAACAGATTAATGTAGGGTTATCATAGTCATGTCATTACGGTAATGTAACAGATTAATGTAAGGTTATTATATTCATGTCATTACGGTAATGTAAAGATTAATGTATCATATTCATGTCATTACGGTAATGTAACAGATTAATGTAGTGTTACCATAGTCATGTCATTACGGTAATGTAACAGATTAATGTAGGGTTATCATAGTCATGTCATTACGGTAATGTAACAGATTAATGTAGGGTTATCATAGTCATGTCATTACGGTAATGTAACAGATTAATGTAGGGTTATCATATTCATGTCATTACGGTAATGTAACAGATTAATGTAGGGTTATCATAGTCATGTCATTACGGTAACGTAACAGATTAATGTAGGGTTATCATAGTCATGTCATTACGGTAATGTAACAGATTAATGTAGGGTTGTCATATTCATGTCATTACGGTAATGTAACAGATTAATGTAGGGTTATCATATTTATGTCATTACGGTAATGTAACAGATTAATGTAGTGTTATCATAGTCATGTCATTACGGTAATGTAACAGATTAATGTAGTGTTATCATATTCATGTGATTACGGTAATGTAACAGATTAATGTAGGGTTGTCATATTCATGTCATTACGGTAATGTAACAGATTAATGTAGGGTTATCACAGTCATGTCATTACGGTAATGTAACAGATTAATGTAGGGTTATCACAGTCATGTCATTACGGTACATGACATTTCTCCTTCCAACATCTCTCTTTCTCTTTCCCCACCTCTTCTCTTCTTTTCTCCTTCCACCTCGCCTCCCCATCTTCCTTCTCTCCTCCCCTCATCCATCTATCTCTTTCATCTTTCCTTCTCCCGTCACTCCTCTAAACTCTCCTTCTCTCATCTCTGTCCTCGACCCCTCTCTTCCCATTTCTCCTCCTTAACCCCCCCCCCCCTCCCCCCCCTGTCTCTTATCCTCCAAATCCTCCTCCTCCTCCTCCCCTCTCTCTCTTTTCCCAAACTCTGTGCCCTCCTCTCACGCTGCTACAAAGAAGAGGAGCGTCTTGCCAGTGACTTCCTTTAAGTTTAGGCAGCAAAATCAAACAACTGCAGGGCATGGACGTGCATGTGAACACACACACACACACACACACACACACACACACACACACACACACACACACACACACACACACACACACACACACACACACACACACACACACACACACACACACACACACACACACACACACACACACACGCAAATCCCTGCAGAGACTTGACAAGTGTTGAAATAAGATGAAAGTAAATGAAATATCACACTTGGACCACACGGAGGGGAAGTGAAAGTTTAAAGTTGATTTACGAAGAAAGGCCAACGTGTGTGTGTGTGTGTGTGTGTGTGTGTGTGTGTGTGTGTGTGTGTGTGTGTGTGTGTGTGTGTGTGTGTCCCAAGCTCACCTTGGCCCACCTCCTCCTTCAAACATTTGGTCCAGCTCCTCCCAGTTAAGTGACGGGAATATTAATGTGAGCTCACAGGAGGAGTTGCCATGGCGACATATTAGCTTTCTGACTCATCATGGCAGCAGATTGGATCAGAGTGCTCACTTCCAACTGGATCAGACGCGCTGCTGCTGCTGCTGCTGTCAAAGGAAGCGGGGGAAAAAACGTCATTTGCACGGTCAAGTTCAGGGTGGCGGAAAGGGGGGCGGGGCTACACTTGCTCCTAAGCTCCACCTACAGGGGCTGTCAACGACACCGTCAATTAGCCTCTTTGCTGACTCCTGCTCTTCTACCCACCCCCCAACCCAATTTCTCGCAGTTTTTCCCGTGGATCTTCTCACCTGCAATCCCCCCCACGAGACGTCAGAAAGGAGGTCAGCGTCGTCACATCGCAGGTTCACTTTTCATTACCGCAGCAGCCAGCGTCTGCAATGGAAGCTTTGGGGGGGGTTCTGCCCCCCCAGAGAGAAGCAGACGTGTTGTAAAGAGAGATGAAGACGCACAGAGCCAAAGATAGAAAGAGGAAAAAAGATGTGAAGTTCGAGTGCGTGTGCATCAGGCGCGTCCAAAGTCGGGCTTGGGGGCCATTTGCAGCCCACACATCATTTTTTATATATTCTCATCACATGAAAAGCTATTTGCCTTGTCTCAGCAACACAAATGTTTGTTCTTTAAATCATCCTGGATGGAAACCAACGCTCCCCATCCAACCTGATGGAGCTTGAGAGGTGCTGCAAAGAGGAATGGGCAAAACTGCCCAAATATAGGATTGAGGCTGTAATGGCTGCCAAAGGTGCATCAACAATTAGAGATGCTACCTCAGTAGAAGCATTTAAGTCCCATCTTAAAACTCATTTGTATACTCTAGCCTTTAAATAGCCCCCCTGTTAGACCAGTTGATCTGCCGTTTCTTTTCTTTTCTCCTCTGCTCCCCTTTTCCTTGGGGGGTGGGGGGTGGGGGGGGGGGGGGGGGGGGGGCACAGGTCCGGTGGCCATGGATGAAGTGCTGGCTGTCCAGAGTCGGGACCCGGGGTGGACCGCTCGCCTGTGCATCGGCTGGGAACATCTCTGCGCTGCTGACCCGTCT
This sequence comes from Nerophis lumbriciformis, assembly GCF_033978685.3. NCBI lineage: Eukaryota > Metazoa > Chordata > Actinopteri > Syngnathiformes > Syngnathidae > Nerophis > Nerophis lumbriciformis. Next base: position 49,328,885 of record NC_084556.2, read on the forward strand.
CCGCTCGGGATGGTGTCCTGCTGGCCCCACTATGGACTGGACTCTTACTATTATGTTGGATCCACTATGGACTGGACTCTCACAATATTATGTCAGACCCACTCGACATCCATTGCTTTCGGTCTCCTCTAGAGGGGGGGGGGGGTTACCCACATATGCGGTCCTCTCCAAGGTTTCTCATAGTCATTCACATCGACGTCCCACTGGGGTGAGTTTTTCCTTGCCCGTATGTGGGCTTTGTACCGAGGATGTCGTTGTGGCTTGTGCAGCCCTTTGAGACACTTGTGATTTAGGGCTATATAAATAAAGATTGATTGATTGATTGATTGAACAAAGTACTGAGCAAAGGGTCTGTGTACTTATGTACATGAGATTTTTAATTCTTTTTTTTTTAATTTATATAAATTTGCAAAAATGTAAACATTTTTGTATTTTTCTGTCAAGATGGGGTGCTGAATGAACAAAACCCAAAACCAGCGAAGTTGGCACATTGTGTAAATGGTAAATAAAAACAGAATACCGTATATTCTGAGACGACGTGGTCGCATAGTGATGCGGATGTGGTTCTCCCAAGGATGCAGACGGCTTTGGACACAGCTTGCAGGTAGGAAAATGATTTATTTTAAATATAAATCATATGGTGAATAACAAAAAGACATGCACGTAGCACAAAAGGCAAAACAAAAGGACTAGCGTGGGAGCTAGCAGGAAAAAAATAGCATAGCATGAAATCTAAGTCATCGTTAACAGTTGTATGGGAACAAACTAGGAAGCCAGCTCGAGTGAGGCCAGGACAAAGACTAAATAGCCCTCTGATTAGCGCCCGGGCAACAGGTGCGCGTCCCGAACACTAACCAGAGGCAGGTGCGCACAATCTGCCGTCATGGCAACAGAAACAAACTAAACTCAAGGTGCTGAAAACACGTGACACAAACATAAACAAACTCTGATCCGGGCAGCGGATCGTAACAGTACCCCCCCCTTAAAGGACAGATTCCAGATGTCCCTTGACACTAAATAAAACTAGAACCCAAAAAACAAGAAATAGTTCGAGAGTCAAGGGAGGGTGGAGGGAGGATTTGGTGGTGGGTCGCCAGGCCACGTGTCCCCGAATCCACCGGGGAAGAGTCAGGTGGCGGAGGCGAGTGGAACGCCGCTGCCGCAGGCGAGGCGGGCGACCACGGAAAGGCCACATTCGTGGCTGCCGAGAAGGTGGGCGTGAGTGGCGCCAGAAGTTCAGCAGCCGGAGAGTTCTACGACTACGTCTCGGGTGTCGCTGCTGTTTGCGCCACTGGCGTCCATAAACAAACCTCCGAGAGCGCCGCTTGCGCAGCCAGACCACTCGAGGTCGCTGAGACGAAGACGAGGAGAGAGCAGACGTCGCCGTGGAAACAGGAGGAGCCGACGTCGCCGTGGAAGCAGGAGGAGCCGACGTCGCCGTGGAGGCAGGAGGAGCCGACGTCGCCGTGGAGGCAGGAGGAGACGTCGTCGCCGTGGAGGCAGGAGGAGACGTCGTCGCCGTGGAGGCAGGTGCAGGTTCTGGTACCAGCCGTGGAGCAGGTGCAGGTTCTGGTACCAGCCGTGGAGCCGGTGCATGTTCTGGTACCAGCCGTGGAGCCGGCGCTGGTGTGGGTACCAGCCGTGGAGCCGGCGCTGGTGTGGGTACCAGCCGTGGAGCCGGCGCTGGTGTGGGTACCAGCCGTGGAGCCGGCGCTGGTGTGGGAACCAGCCGTGGAGCCGGCGCTGGTGTGGGAACCAGCCTTGGAGCCGGGACAGGGGTTGGTCTTGGAGTCGGTGCTGGTGTGAGAACCAGCCTTGGAGCCGGCGCTGGTGTGAGAACCAGCCTTGGAACCGGCGCTGGTGTGGGAACCAGCCTTGGAGCCGGCGCTGGTGTGAGAACCAGCCTTGGAGCCGGCGCTGGTGTGAGAACCAGCCGTGGAACCGGCGCTGGTGTGAGAACCAGCCTAGGAACTTGGCATGGTGGAGCTTGGCGTGGTGGAGGTACTGGAGACGAAGCTTGGTGTGTCAGCCGAGGTGCAGGAACAGGTGCTAGCCGAGGTGCAGCTGGAGGTGGCCTAGCTGGCGGTTGTGGCTTAGCAGGACAAAGGACTGGTGGCGGTGGCCGTGCAGGAGGTTGCGGTTTAGCACGCCGGAAGACTGGTGGCGGTGGCCTTGCAGGAGGTTGCGGTTTAGCACGCCGAAAGACTGGTGGCGGTGGCCGTGCAGGGGGTTGCGGCTTAGCACGCCGAAAAACTGGTGGCGGTGGCCGTGCAGGAGGTTGCGGCTTAGCACGCCGAAAAACTGGTGGCGGTGGCCGTGCAGGAGGTTGCGGCTTAGCACGCCGAAGTTGTGCCACCGCACTAGCACAGTTCCCAGTACTAGCCCCCCCTCAAGACGCGGATACCAGACGCGCTCTTTGCGGTTTGGAACTGTCTTCAAGGGTGGGTGGGGGGAGGTATGGAGGGGGTATACTCTTCTTCAAATTGTCCAAATTGACTATTATCATCCCCCACTTGAGATTGGGTGGGAGCACAGGGGGAAAAAATATGTGCAGTGGGCGGAGCAATAGTCACTGGGGGCGGAACCAAAGTCACTGGAGGTGGAGTCTGAAAATCAGAATGTGACTGACTAGACTTACACTTAATAAAAATGTCCTGATAATGTCTTATCTTACAATGAAAGTCATTTGGTATTGGCTGACAGAAAGAATTAGAAGATGGAAAAAAAAAATCTTGTTCAATGATGTCATCAGAAGTGGGCGGAGTTACCTCTTCGGGGGGCGCCAATGACATGACATTACTGTTGCAACTGTCCATGTGACTTACAGCCCAATCGGAGAACTTTTTGGCGAAGTGGTCGATGGGGTTGCCAAACATCTGAGGAGGGGGAGTTTGGGCTGAATGTAGCTTGCTTCGGTCCGGGGGAGGAGTTTGCAGGAGCGGCGCGTCTTGGCGGCGAGGGAAAGACCTCCTGGCCGGCTTCCGTCTTTGACGGCGCGCACGGTACTGCGGTGTAGCGGCGATGTCTTCCGACCAGAGGGAATCGATGGGGATAAGAGAGCCTCCAGGTCCCCACATGAGATTCGACCTCTCCTCCGTCGAATAGCGAAGCGTCTCGGCTTCCATCGCTCGCAACACCATGAGGGTACCTTCGTCCAACTCCTCGTTAGCCAGTGCGGGAGAATTGTTTTCTGCTGGCTTCGTACTGTGACGACGTGGTCGCATAGTGATGCGGATGTGGTTCTCCCAAGGATGCAGACGGCTTCGGACACAGCTTGCAGGTAGGAAAATGATTTATTTTAAATATAAATCATATGGTGAATAACAAAAAGACATGCAAAAGGCAAAACAAAAGGACTAGCGTGGGAGCTAGCAGGAAAAAATAGCATAGCATGAAATCTAAGTCGTCGTTAACAGTTGTATGGGAACAAACTAGGAAGCCAGCTCGAGTGAGGCCAGGACAAAGACTAAATAGCCCTCTGATTAGCGCCCGGGCAACAGGTGCGCGTCCCGAACACTAACCAGAGGCAGGTGCGCACAATCTGCCGTCATGGCAACAGAAACAAACTAAACTCAAGGTGCTGAAAACACGTGACACAAACATAAACAAACTCTGATCCGGGCAGCGGATCGTAACATATTCCGCACTATAAGGCGCACCTAAAAACCTCCAATTTCCTCAAAAGCTGACAGTGCGCCTTATAATCCGGTGCGCCTTATATACATACTTGCCAACCTTGAGACCTCCGATTTATGTAAGCGTCAATATATACCTTGATGTTGCAGGAAAAAAGACCATATATTTTTTTAACCGATTTCCGAACTCTAAATGGGTGAATTTTGGCGAACTAAACGCCTTTCTATTATTCGCTCTCGAAGCGATGACGTCACAACAATCCGCCATTTTCTCACTTTCGTCGGTGTGTTGTCGGAGGGTGTAACAACACGAACAGGGACGGATTCAAGTTGCACCAGTGGCCCAAAGATGCGAAAGTGGCAAGAAATTGGACGAAATTTGTTCAAAATACGAGGCTGTGGGGAAAGCCGCCGAAATGGTCAGTCGTTTGTTCCGCACACTTTACCGACGAAAGCTATGCTACGACAGAGATGGCAAGAATGTGTGGATATCCTGCGACACTCAAAGCAGATGCATTTCCAACGATGAAGTCAAAGAAATCTGCCGCCAGACCCCCATTGAATCCGCCGGAGTGTGTGAGCTATTCAGGGACAAAGGACCTCGGTAGCACGGCAAGCAATGGCGGCAGTTTGTTCCCGCAGACGAGCGAGCTAAACCCCCTGGATGTCTTGGCTCACACCGTCCCTTATGCCACCGAAGATGATCAAGAGAAGAATATCGACCCTAGCTTCCCTGGCCTGCTGACATCAACTCCAAAACTTGACAGATCAGCTTTCAGGAAAAGAGAGCGGATGAGGGTATGTCTACAGAATATATTAATTGATGAAAACTTTATTCATTACTTGCGGTTTTACGTAAATTATTATACATAAACTGTGTTTACCAATAATTTAGCTTAAAAACATTTATTTTTTTCAATCATTCTAGTACATTCGGGTAGTCTTGTGTAATGCAGTATTTTGTGTCTATAGGTATGGTTAACCTGAGTGCTGAAATCGTGGAAAAATACATGTTCTTATCGCGCCTGAAATGGGCTGTCTGCACTCTCAAAGTGCATGTTGTTGCCAAATGTATTTCATATGCTGTAAACCTAGTTCATAGTTGTTAGTAATTATCTTATCAGACAGCGTTAAGCCGCTGAAATCCGAGTCTGAATCCGAGCTAATGTCGCTATACCTTGCTGTTTGTTTGTATTGGCATCACTATGTGACGTCACAGGAAAATGGACGGGTGTATATAACGATGGTTAAAATCAGGTACTTTGAAGCTTTTTTTAGGGATATTGCGTGATGGGTAAAATTTTGAAAAAAACTTCGAAAAATAAAATAAGCCACTGGGAACTGATTTTTAATGGTTTTAACCCTTCTGAAATTGTGATAATGTTCCCCTTTAAGGATCTGGCTTCCCCAAAATGGCAGTGTATATAGCTCATTTCTAAAAACTCGTCTTACATCAATTTAACAATTTGAATGCGTTAATTTTTATTAGTCACACTCAGAGGTGGGTAGTAACGCGCTACATTTACTCCGTTACATCTACTTGAGTAACTTTTGGGATAAATTGTACTTCTAAGAGTAGTTTTAATGCAACATACTTTTACTTTTACTTGAGTATATTTATAGAGAAGAAACGCTACTTTTACTCCGCTACTTTTATCTACATTCAGCTCGCTACTCGCTACTAATTTTTATCGATCTGTTAATGCACGCTTTGTTTGTTTTGGTCTGTCAGACAGACCTTCATAGTGCCTGCCTTACTGGTGACTTTTCACTTCGTTCCACCAATCAGATGCAGTCACTGGTGACGTTGGACCAATCAAACAGAGCCAGGTGGTCACATGACCTGACTTAAACAAGTTGAAAAACTTATTGGGGTGTTACCATTTAGTGGTCAATTGTACGGAATATGTACTGTACTGTGCAATCTACTAATAAAAGTTCCAATCAATCAATCAAAAGTGTGAACGAAAAAAGATACTTCTTTATTTCAACCGTACATCCCGTCAAAAGCCTAAAGACTGACTGCACAGTTCCTGTCTTCACAATAAAAGTGCCGCTCCATCGCGCCTGCGCTTTCAAAATAAGAGCCTCCGAAAGCCTGCGCAAACAAGCTAGCAAGCTACGGAGTTTGCCGCCAATGTATTTCTTGTAAAGTATATAAAAACGAATATGGAAGCTGGACATATAAGATGCCAAAAACCAACCACTTTCATGTGGTATTAGACAGAAAGGAGGAACTTTTTTTCTCCTCCATTTGAAAACGTGGACGTTTGTCATCACTGCTGTCTGATTCCAATCAATGCAAGTCATCAGAATCAGGTAATACGCCAACTTATATTCTTGTCTTCATGAAAGAAAGGAATCTATATGTGTTAAACATGCATGTATATTCATTAAAACACCTTTAACATGTAAACAAAAACGGCAAAAAATATATATATAAATTATATACTGTATATATCAATGTATGTATATATATATATATATATATATATATATGTGTGTGTATATATATATATATATATGTGTGTGTGTGTGTATATATATATATATATATGTGTGTGTGTGTGTATATATATATATATATATATATATGATATGTGTGTATATGTTACTCATCAGTTACTCAGTACTTGAGTAGTTTTTTTACAACATACTTTTTACTTTTACTCAAGTAAATATTTGGGTGACTACTCCTTACTTTTACTTGAGTAATAAATCTCTAAAGTAACAGTACTCTTACTTGAGTACAATTTCTGGCTACTCTACCCACCTCTGGTCACACTTGATAAACCATCAATGGAATAAACATAATTAATATTGACGCTTTTTCTAACGAAATCAATCGATTAATTGTTGCAGCCCTAATATCCCCCATCATCCCCCGGGTCCAAATACCATAAAGAATTTTCAGAAACGACAACAAACATTTTTGTGGAACGAACACCTCACCGACAACAATTATGACCAAAACAATTAAAGTCTTTGGAAAAGGCACGCGTCAGATTGCGTGCCTAATGAAGTGGCCCCTGTGGCGGGTACAGAATGGAGGGGATCCAGCATCGTCTCTTTCACAGCGGCCTCCATTCATGTCCCTCGAGGTGCTTGAGTGTGTGTCATTGAAGTCATCACGTCTAATAAGACCTGAAGGAGATCATGAAAGAGACGCAAGAGTGCCAAGAGTGGGACATCTCACACACACGCGCACACACACACACACACACACACACACACACACACACGCACACACACACACGATAATAATAAAAGGGGTAGGGTGGTGTGTACCAATGTAATGTTTGTCTTGTATGCCCATCTGCTACTGCGTGTGTGACATGTCCGCAACACACACTCTGCTAATATTATCATGGTGTTACACCAGCTGCACGTCTCCATCTGGCCACACGCTTACATGCACACATGCTAATGAGGAACACACACACACACACACATGCAGATGCAGACAAGTGTGTGTCCTTCATGGAGGACATCATAAGAGTCAGACAGAAAAGCTCTAAGTCAGGGATATTCAACTACACAATGAAGGGGGCCGCAGTTTCAAGAGCCCCAACGGCTCAGGGGCCGGACATCAACAATGTGGATGTTCCATTAGAAAGTGCCTGCGCAGGTTATATTCCTTTGAGACCGTGTTTACTTCATTGCAAAGTAAAACACATCGGCTTTCACACTGCACTGTCATTAAATTCCCTATTCTGCCTTCGTTACTTGTTTTCCAGCGTGTGCAGCTAGACAGATAGTTAAGAGCATGAAGAAACAAAAGCAAAGTTTCATAGATGACTGCGGTTCCCTCTTTTGAATAATTTTTCTTCCTCAGTTTTATTTCTTTACATGCCTTCTTTAATTTAGGCTGAAAATGTAAACAGTATAACGTCCACTGTGTATTTTACGCAAATAAAATAGAAGGTTTGGTGTTAATACACACAGCAAACATTGCACGTATGTGGTTTAACACAGGGGTGCCCACACTTTTTCTGCAGGCGAGCTACTTTTCAATTGATCAAGTCGAAGGGATCTACCTCATTCATATGTATAATTTATATATATACGTTAGGTCAGGAAAAAACACAGAGGCTATTTCATCCCGACAAGCCTGTTTCGTAGGTTTCCCTGCTCGTCAGGGTATTTTATAAATTTAACATTTTAATAAAATCCCCTGACGAGCAGGGAAACCTGCGAAACAGGCTTGTAGGGATGAAATAGCCAGTGGCTAAAAAAACCATAGTGGCTATTTCATCCCTACAAGCCTGTTTCGCAGGTTTCCCTGCTCGTCAGGGTACTTTATAAATATATTTTAATAAAATCCCCTGAAGGGCAGGGAAACCTTCGAAACAGGCTTGTAGGGATGAAATAGCCTCTGTGTTTTTTCCTGACCTGACGTATATTCCGCTCTACCCCAGTCGGTATTGAGCACTGTATAACGGATAAACCACAAAAACATAGACTATATATCCATCCATTTCCTACCGCTTATTCCCTTTGGGGTCGCGGGGGGCGCTGGAGCCTATCTCAGCTACAATCGGGCGGAAGGCGGGGTACTATATAATTTATATTTATTTATTTATGAAAGAGACGTTTCTTGTTAACAAGTTAAATGTGTTTAATGATAATACGATCATGTTTAACACATATAGAGTCATTTCTTTCATGAAGACAAGAATATAAGTTGGTGTATTAGCTGATTCTGATGACTTGCATTGATTGGAATCAGACAGTCGTGATGATGAAGTCCGCATTTTCAAATGGAGGAGAAAAAAAGTCCTCCTTTCTGCCCAATACCACATGAAAGTGGTTGGTTTTTGGCATCTTATTTGTCCAGCTTCCATACTCCTTTTTATACACTTTACAAGAAAATACATTGGCGGAAAACTCCGTAGCTTGCTAGCTTTTTCCCGCCAGCTTTCTGAGACCCTTATTTTGTTAGCGCAGGCAGGATGAAGCAGCGCTTTTATTGTGAAGACATGAACTGTGCGGTCAGTCTTTAGAGTTTTGACGGCAGGGACAGCGCGAGTCTGTTGAAATAAAAAGTGTTTATCGCCATTTTGTCCGTCATTTTTTTCTTAATAATGAGCTCACAAGACCCTCTTGGTGAAGATTGATGATCGCTAATTTTCATACTTGCCAACCCTCCCGATTTTCCCGGGAGACTCCCGAATTTCAGTGCCCTTCCCAAAAATCTCCCGGGGCAACCATTCTCCCGATTTTCACCCGGACAACAATATTGAGGGCGTGCCTTAAAGGCACTGCCTTTAGCGTCCTCTACAACCTGTCGTCACGTCCGCTTTTCCTCCCTACAAACAGCGTGCCGGCCCAGTCACATAATATATGCGGCTTTTACACACACATAAGTGAATGCAAGGCATACTTGATCAACAGCCATACAGGTCACACTGAGGGTAGCCGTATAAACAACTTTAACACTGTTACAAATATGCGCCACACTGTGAACGCACACCAAACATGAATGACAAACACATTTCGGGAGAACATCCGCACCGTAACACAACATAAACACAACAGAACAAATACCCAGAACCCCTTGCAGCACTAACTCTTCCGGGACGCTACAATATGCACCCCCGCTACCACCAAACCCTGCTCCCTCCCCAACCCCGCCAACGTCAACCCCGACCCCCCTACCCCCACCCACCTCAAACACCTCCCCATCTCCCGAATTCGAAGGTCTCAAGGTTGGCAAGTATGCTAATTTTGAGGTCTATTTTTTTTCAATGCCTGGCTGGCGATCGACTGTCACACCCTCCGCCATCGACCGGTAGCTCGCGATCGATGTAATGGGCACCCCTGGTTTAACACAATTAAACCTAAAGTGTCGGTAGCTTTATCGCTCTCTGCTGGTCAAATTCAGCGCTACATGTATTTAACCAGTTTAGATCGCCAGAGTTAAAGAGCCAAAAACAACACAACCACAAATACAAAAGACATCACAAAGTCAGTGTTGGAATAATTGTTTGTAAGTTATCACAAAAGAAACGTTGTATTATGAATGCTGTCTTTCGAGGCCTAACAAGAGGAAGAAGGCTCGTAAAACTCCACTGTGATTTCAACACGGACAGATGGCAGGATCTACTCAACTTCCAGAGGAACTCTCTTTGAAGTGTTAAACGAACTCTCTTTGAAGTATTTCACAAACTCTCTTCCAACTATTTGGTAACCGAGGTCAACGCTATTTACGACCCGCTGCCCTCTTGAAGTTGCTGTGGTCAGGAGACGGGAGGGGTTATCCATTGTCCTCCAACACCTGCCCCAGCTGGATCCAGGAAGAGCCCAAGCCCGAGAAATCATCTTCTTGGACTTCAAAGCGACCGAAAACAATGACATTTTTACATACTTCCCATTCCTGCTGTGACATGTGTTGGTGCGTGAACATTGAACATCTGAATAAATGAGGAGACGAAAACCTTCTTCGTCAGAGCGTGGTGCAGGACTGTACAGAGAGTGCAGTGGCCATGTCTCTCCTCAATATTGAGTCCAAATTGAATTCTGTCTCTGTTTGATTCCTTGCCTTTTGTCTTGTTTAATAGATGTCCTCAGTGTTTGAACGTGACAGTCAGCAATTTCAAAACATTCATACTTTGTTGTCCAGTCGCTGTTAAAGGTCCGATTTTTGCAATTTATTTTAAATTTTTCATGGTCATAGTGCAATCTTATTCTACTAACCCACTGTTGCTTCGCTGTTGCCCCCTGCAGTGCGGCCGGAGTACTGCATTCGTGAGCAATCCGGTTTTTATTGCCTATTTGGGTGTTGTTCGGCGGGACAAATTAAACGCTTAGGCGGGCCGCCAGTTGATTAGTCCTGCTCTAAGTTAATGTCCTGCAGTTGTGGCGGTAAAGGGCCGCTGATGAAGGATGAAAGAAGGGGAGGGGGGGGCGAACAGGTGTTGAGGGGGACCTCACCTTGAGGCTAGGCAGCCAATCAGAAGCCAGTGACGTCAACGGTCCATGGCGACTCCATAAAAAGAAACGCCCCGCGGACTGGCAGACGTCTTGCTGAGCTGAGGGAAATAAGATGACATGTGATATGTGATCTCATGACGCGTGATGTCGTCAACACACACGCACACACACACACACACACACACGCACACACACACGCACACACACACACACACACGCACACACACACACACACACACACACACACACGCACACACACACAAATTCTTGTATTTGTTACCTTCTTGAGACCCCCGGAAAATGCCTAACTCTTTAGGACCACTCTTTCTAGATATATAAAGATTTGTATTTACAACATTAATAATATATACATACTATGCAAATATAAAAAAGGTAAGCTTTTTGTTCATTATTTTATTTTTTGTTTGTAATTGGTTTTTAACCTTCATTATTTACTTCAAGTTATTACAGACTGTCTCTTTATACATATTAATTAATTTAAAAAAAGTACATTTTGGTCAAAGAGGGCGCATTTCAATTTCTTACACACACTTATTATTTCATATGTTGACCAGAGGGGGAGCACTTCAAATTTTTACACACACTTGTTATTTCATATTTTGACCAGAGGGGGAGCACTTAATTGTTTTACACACACTTGTTATTACATATTTTGGCCAGAGGGGGATCACTTCAAATGTTTACACACACTTGTTATTTCATATGTTGACCAGAGGGGGAGCACTTCTAAAACCGACACACAGTCAATTTGAAAAATCCCTCCTTTTTGGGACCACCCTAATTTTGATAGATTTCCCCACCAGGGGTCCAAATGAGACATTCTCTATTAGATGCAATGCTTTTCTGTATTGGGACCATGATTTATGTCCTAACTTATTCACACCTCCTCATATGGAAGGTACTTTTCCTTGTTGATGTCTCAAGGAGGGATAGAAATACAAGAACACACACGCGCGCACGCGCGCACACACACACACACACACACACACACACACACACACACACACACACACACACACACACACACACAAACACATTCTTGTATTTGTTACCTTCTTAAGACCCCGAGAAAATGCCTAACTCTTTAGGACCAGCCTTTCTAGATATATAAAGATTTGTATTTACAACATTAAAAATATATACATACTATACAAATATAAAAAAAGGGAAGCTTTTAGTTCATTATTTTATTTTTTGTTTGTAATTGGTTTTAAATCTTCATTATTTACTTCAAGTTATTACAGACTGTCTCTTTATACATATTAATTAATTTAAAAAAGTACATTTTGGTCAAAGAGGGCGCATTTCAATTTCTTACACACACTTGTTATTTCATATGTTGACCAGAGGGGGCGCACTTCAAATTTTTACACACACTTGTTATTTCATATTTTGACCAGAGGGGGAGCACTTGTTTTACACACACTTGTTATTACATATGTTGGCCAGAGGGGGAGCACTTAATTGTTTTACACACACTTGTTATTACATATGTTGGCCAGAGGGGGATCACTACACATTTTTACACACACTTGTTATTTCATATGTTGACCAGAGGGGGAGCACTTTTAAAAGCGACACACAGTCAATTTGAAAAACGTACCCCTCCTTTTTGGGACCACCCTAATTTTGATAGATTTCACCACCAGGGGTGCAAATGAGACATTCTCTATTAGATGCAATGCTTTTCCACATTGGGACCATGATTTATGTCATCCCTTGTTCACACCTTCTCATATGGAAGCTACTTTTCCTTGTTGATGTCTCAAGGAGGGATAGAAATACAAGAACGCACACACACGCACGCACACACACACACACACACACACACACACACACACACACACACACACACACACACACACACACACACACAGAGAACATGTGTTTAAAAGTCCAACACAACTCCAGAAAGAAAGAAATGTTGAGAAAATGGAACGTCCCAATCAATTTCCTGCTGATACGTGTGTGTGTGTGTGTTTCCAGCGCTTCGACTGGGGGTTTAGAGACGTGGGTGGAAAGATTCCCACGGAACAATGAAGGTTCAAGCATCCTCCTCCTCCTCACCTTCTCATGCTCATGAGGACGAAGAGGAGGCGATGAAGAAGAGACACGAGTAGCTTACAGAGTGTGTGAGGAAGAGGAGCAATGTCATTAAAACATTGCTCGCTGGTTGGATTTCTCTCCATTAGAAGATGAAATGAAGTCATGCTGTGTGTGTGTGTGTGTGTGTGTGTGTGTGTGTGTGTACTATAATGTGATTTAGGACTACACTGCTCAGGTAAAGGACACAAAGGTCACCTGTCGATCAGCTGTTCCCATTATCAACATGAAAAACAAGACGTGGTATTGTACTGCCTCATAAAAGAAGTGTGTGTAGTCCTCACACGTAGTACTTTGCCGCATACAGAACAATTAAAGTGTCATTGATGGATTGATTGAGACTTTCATTAGTAGATTGCACAGTACAGTACATATTCCGTACAATTGACCACTCAATGGCAACACCCCAATAAGTTTTTCAACTTGTTTAAGTCCACGTTAATCAATTCATGGTACTGACCTGTTGCCCGGGTCGTGTCTTGATTTATGTTTAGGAGCCTTTTTCCCAATGTTTATGTCTGTTTCTGTTCTCAACGCTCTTTCCTTTCGGTTACTTTTGGTTGCCGTGGACACTAAATGATCACACCTGTTTAATGTCCTCACCCCTAATCACTCCCCACTATATGTTGGTGTGTCCCGGCCGAGAGTTGCTGGATCAATGTCCGCTCTATGTCATACTTGCCAACCTTGAGACCTCCGATTTCGGGAGGTGGGGGGAGGGCGTGGTCGGGGGGCGTGGTTGGGGGCGTGGTTAAGAGGGGAGGAGTATATTTACAGCTAGAATTCACCAAGTCAAGTATTTCATATATATATATATATATATGTCTTAATAAGGTTATCCAAAAAATAGTGCTCGATACCGTAGTAGAGCGCAATATATGTATGTGTGGGGAAAAAAAATCACAAGACTATTTCATCTCTACAGGCCTGTTTCATGAGGGGGGGTACCCTCAATCGTCAGGAAACAGGCCTGTAGAGATGAAATAGTCTTGTGATTTTTTTTCCCCACATATATATATATATATATATAAGAAATACTTAACTTTTCACTGAAAGTCAAGTACTTCATATATATATATATATATATATATAAGAAATACTTGACTTTCAGTGAATTCTAGCTATATATATAAAGTATATATATATATATTTATTTTATTAAATTTATATTTATATATGTATATAAATAAGAGAAATACTTGAATTTCAGTGTTCATTTATTTACACATATACACACACATCACACTCATCTACTCATTGTTGAGTTAAGGGTTGAATTGTCCATCCTTGTTCTATTCTCTGTCACTATTTTTCTAACCATGCTGATGATGCATTCTGCTTCGTCTCCTTGTTGTGTGCGCAGTTGTGCATTCTCTAAAAGCCCTAGATGTTATTGTCACATATGCATGTACAGTAGATGGCAGTATTGTCCTGTTTAAGAGTGTCACAACATTGCTGTTTACGGCAGACGAACTGCTTTACGGTAGACGAAAACGTGACTGCTGTTGTTGTGTGTTGTTACCTCGCTGGGAGGACGTTAATGAAACTGCCTAACAATAAACCCACATAAGAACCCAAGAACTCGCCCTCGATCATTCTACAGTTATAACGTGATTGGGCAGGCACTCTGTTTATATTGTGGGAAAGCGGACGTGAAAACAGGCTGTCGACACGTCACTCAGGTCCGCATGGAGCTGGAGGGGGCGTGGCCTCCAGCGCCGCCTGAATTTCGGGAGATTTTCGGGAGAAAATTTGTCCCGGGAGGTTTTCGGGAGAGGCGCTGAATTTCGGGAGTCTCCCGGAAAATCCGGGAGGGTTGGCAAGTATGCTCTATGTGCTGCTGGAGCCTATCCCCAGGTGAATGTCTTTGGAGGTGGGAGGAAGCCGGAGTACCCGGAGGGAACCGACGCAATCACGGAGAGAACATGCAAAGACACCGAGCCCAGGGATCGAACCCAGGACCTTCGTATTGTGAGGCACATGCACTAACCCCTGTAACACCGTGCTGCCCTAATTCATTATCAATAGTGCTGTTTCTATTGTCTATTTCTATGTTCTATTGTCCCATCTTAAAACTCATTTGTATACTCTAGCCTTTAAATAGACCCCTCATTTAGACCAGTTGATCTGCCGTTTCTTTTCTTTTCTGCTCTGCCCCCCTCTCCCTCGTGGAGGTGGGGGTTCACAGGTTTGGTGGCCACGGATGAAGTGCTGGCAGGGGGTGGACCGCTCGCCTGTGCATCGGTTGGGAACATCTTTGCGCTGCTGACCTGTCTCCGCTCGGGATGGTCTCCTGCTGGCCCCACTATGGACTGGACTCTCACTATTATGTTAGATCCACTATGGACTGGACTCTCTCTATTATGTTAGATCTACTATGGACTTGACTCTTACTATTATGGACTTGACTCTCACTATTGTTAGATCCACTATGGACTGGACTCTCACTATTATGTTAGATCCACTATGGACTGGACTCTCACAATATTATGTTAGATCCACTATGGACTGGACTCTCACTATTATGTTAGATCCACTATGGACTGGACTCTCACAATATTATGTTAGATCCACTATGGACTGGACTCTCACTATTATGTTAGATCCACTATGGACTGTACTCTCACTATTATGTTAGATCTACTATGGACTGGACTCTCACTATTATGAAAGATCCACTATGGACTGGACTCTCACTATTATGTCAGATCCACTATGGACTGGACTCTCACTATTATGAAAGATCCACTATGGACTGGACTCTCACAATATTATGTTAGATCCACTATGGACTGGACTCTCACTATTATGTTAGATCCACTATGGACTGGACTCCCACTATTATGATAGATCCACTATGGACTGGACTCTCACAATATTATGTTAGATCCACTATGGACTGGACTCTCACTATTATGTTAGATCCACTATGGACTGGACTCTCACTATTATGTTAGGTCCACTATGGACTGGACTCTCACAATATTATGTTAGATCCACTATGGACTGGACTCTCACTATTATGTTAGATCGACTGTGGACTGGACTCCCACTATTATGTTAGATCCACTATGGACTGGACTTTCACTATTATGTTAGATCCACTATGGACTGGACTCTCACTATTATGTTAGATCCACTATGGACTGGACTCTCACTATTATGTTAGATCTACTATGGACTGGACTCTCACTATTATGTTAGACCCACTATGGACTGGACTCTCACTATTATGAAAGATCCACTATGGACTGGACTCTCACTATTATGTCAGATCCACTATGGACTGGACTCTCGCTATTATGAAAGATCCACTATGGACTGGACTCTCACAATATTATGTTAGATCCACTATGGACTGGACTCTCACTATTATGTTAGATCCACTATGGACTGGACTCTCACTATTATGTTAGATCCACTATGGACTGGACTCTCACTATTATGTTAGATCCACTATGGACTGGACTCTCACTATTATGTTAGATCCACTATGGACTGGACTCTCACTATTATGAAAGATCCACTATGGACTGGACTCTCACTATTATGTTAGATCCACTATGGACTGGACTCTCACTATTATGAAAGATCCACTATGGACTGGACTCTCACTATTATGAAAGATCCACTATGGACTGGACTCTCACAATATTATGTTAGATCCACTATGGACTGGACTCTCACTATTATGTTAGATCCACTATGGACTGGACTCTCACTGTTATGTTAGATCCACTATGGACTGGACTCTCACTATTATGTCAGATCCACTATGGACTGGACTCTCACTATTATGTTAGATCTACTATGGACTGGACTCTCACTATTATGTCAGATCCACTATGGACTGGACTCTCACTATTATGTTAGATCCACTATGGACTGGACTCTCACTATTATGTCAGATCCACTATGGACTGGATTCTCACTATTATGAAAGATCCACTATGGACTGGACTCTCACTATTATGTCAGATCCACTATGGACTGGACTCTCACTATTATGAAAGATCCACTATGGACTGGACTCTCACAATATTATGTTAGATCCAATATGGACTGGACTCTCACTATTATGTTAGATCCACTATGGACTGGACTCTCACTATTATGTTGGATCCACTATGGACTGGACTCTCACTATTATGTCAGATCCACTATGGACTGGACTCTCACTATTATATTAGATCCACTATGGACTGGACTCTCATTATTATGTTAGATCCACTATGGACTGGACTCTTACTATTATATTAGATCCACTATGGACTGGACTCTCACTATTATGTTAGATCCACTATGGACTGGACTCTCACTATTATGTTAGATCCACTATGGACTGGACTCTCACTATTATGTTAGATCCACTATGGACTGGACTCTCACTATTATGTCAGATCCACTATGGACTGGACTCTCACTATTATGTTAGATCCACTATGGACGGGACTCTCACTATTATGTTAGATCCACTATGGACTGGACTCTCACTGTTATGCTAGATCCACTATGGACTGGACTCTCACTATTATGTCAGATCCACTATGGACTGGACTCTCACTATTATGTTAGATCTACTATGGACTGGACTCTCACTATTATGTCAGATCCACTATGGACTGGACTCTCACTATTATGTTAGATCCACTATGGACTGGACTCTCACTATTATGTCAGATCCACTATGGACTGGATTCTCACTATTATGAAAGATCCACTATGGACTGGACTCTCACTATTATGTCAGATCCACTATGGACTGGACTCTCACTATTATGAAAGATCCACTATGGACTGGACTCTCACAATATTATGTTAGATCCAATATGGACTGGACTCTCACTATTATGTTAGATCCACTATGGACTGGACTCTCACTATTATGTTAGATCCACTATGGACTGGACTCTCACTATTATGTCAGATCCACTATGGACTGGACTCTCACTATTATATTAGATCCACTATGGACTGGACTCTCATTATTATGTTAGATCCACTATGGACTGGACTCTTACTATTATATTAGATCCACTATGGACTGGACTCTCACTATTATGTTAGATCCACTATGGACTGGACTCTCACTATTATGTTAGATCCACTATGGACTGGACTCTCACTATTATGTTAGATCCACTATGGACTGGACTCTCACTATTATGTTAGATCCACTATGGACTGGACTCTCACTATTATGTTAGATCCACTATGGACTGGACTCTCACTATTATGTTAGATCCACTATGGACTGGACTCTCACTATTATGCTAGATCCACTATGGACTAGACTCTCACAATATTATGTTAGATCCACTATGGACTGGACTCTCACTATTATGTTAGATCCACTATGGACTGGACTCTCACTATTATGTTAGATCCACTATGGACTGGACTCTCACTATTATGTTAGATCCACTATGGACTGGACTCTCACTATTATGTTAGATCCACTATGGACTGGACTCTCACTATTATGTTAGATCCACTATGGACTGGACTCTCACTATTATGTTAGATCCACTATGGACTGGACTCTTACTATTATATTAGATCCACTATGGACTGGACTCTCACTATTATGTTAGATCCACTATGGACTGGACTCTCACTATTATGTTAGATCTACTATGGACTGGACTCTCACTATCATGTTAGATCCACTATGGACTGGACTCTCACTATTATATTAGATCCACTATGGACTGGACTCTCACTATTATGTTAGATCCACTATGGACTGGACTCTCACTATTATGTCAGATCCACTATGGACTGGACTCTCACTATTATATTAGATCCACTATGGACTGGACTCTCACTATTATGTTAGATCCACTATGGACTGGACTCTCACTATTATGTTAGATCCACTATGGACTGGACTCTCACTATTATGTTAGATCCACTATGGACTGGACTCTCACTATTATGTTAGAGCCACTATGGACTGGACTTTCACAATATTATGCTAGATCCACTATGGACTGGACTCTCACTATTAAGTTAGATCCACTATGGACTGGACTTTCACAATATTATGCTAGATCCACTATGGACTGGACTCTCACTATTATGTTAGATCCACTATGGACTGGACTCTCACTATTATGTTAGATCCACTATGGACTGGACTCTCACTATTATGTTAGATCCACTATGGACTGGACTCCCACTATTATGTTAGATCCACTATGGACTGGACTCTCACTATTATGTTAGATCCACTATGGACTGGACTTTCACAATATTATGCTAGATCCACTATGGACTGGACTTTCACACTATTATGTTAGATCCACTATGGATTGGACTCTCACTATTATGTTAGATCCACTATGGACTGGACTCTCACTATTATGTTAGATCCACTATGGACTGGACTTTCACAATATTATGCTAGATCCACTATGGACTGGACTTTCACACTATTATGTTAGATCCACTATGGATTGGACTCTCACTATTATGTTAGATCCACTATGGACTGGACTCTCACTATTATGTTGGATCCACTATGGACTGGACTCTCACAATATTATGTTAGATCCACTATGTACTGGACTCTCACTATTATGAAAGATCCACTATGAACTGGACTCTCACAATATTATGTTAGATCCACTATGGACTGGACTCTCACTATTATGTTAGATCCACTATGGACTGGACTCTCACTATTATGTTAGATCCACTATGGACTGGACTCTCACTATTATGTTAGATCCACTATGGACTGGACTTTCACAATATTATGCTAGATCCACTCGACGTCCATTGCACCGGTCGTCCTCTCCAAGGTTTCTCATTGTCATCCCACTGGGTTAAGTTTTTCCTTGCCCTGATGTGGGATCTGAATCGAGGATGTCGTTGTGGCTTGTGCAGCCCTTTGAGACACTCGTGATTTAGGGCTATATAAATAAACATTGATTGATTGATATTGTTCCATTTGTAGTGCGGGCAGCACGGTGGAACAGGGGTTAGTGCGTGTGCCTCACAATACGAAGGTCCTGGGTTCAATCCTGGGCTCGGGATCTTATTGTGTGGAGTTTGCATGTTCTCTGCGTGGGTTCCCTCCGGGTACTCCGGCTTCCTCCCACCTCCAAAGACATGCACCTGGGGATAGGTTGATTGGCAACACTTAATTAGCCCTAGTGTGTGAATGTGAGTGTGAATGTTGTCTGTCTATCTGTGTTGGCCCTGCGATGATATGGTGACTTGTCCAGGGTGTACCCCGCCTTCCGCCCGTGTGCAGCTGAGATAGGCTCCAGCACCCCCCGCGACCCCGAACGGGACAAGCGGTAGAAAATGGATGGATGGGCATTTGTAGTGCAATAATGTTCATTGTCATTTCTGTGTTATTAATGTTTACTTCCCCGACTGCTTCTTGGCTATCATGTTTCCTATCCTATTTGTACATTTCGTATTTACTGATGTTGTTTTTGTTGTTGTCGCTCGGTCTAATCCCCGTCTTGTCCTCTCAATTTCCCCTTCTTTGTTTCTTTTTTTCTTCTTTCTATCCCCTCCCGCTGCAAACATTGAATAAATCCATTTAATAAAGTCAAATACAAATAAGGCAACAAGAGAAGTATCCAACATTTCTCTTCTCTAAAGTAAATCTGTACAGAAAATATATATATATAATATATAATATATCAACAACATGATTTGCCTGAGTGGATGGACAGGACATCTTAAAACAATTAATAATAATTAAAAAAATAAATAAATACTTGCTAAGTCTCGTTTGTGGGCAGGGCCAAAGAGAACCATTAGGAGGCCAGGTGTGAATGAATGATGGGTTCCCACTTCTCTGTGAGCGCTTTGAGTATCTAATAATAGAAAAGCGCGATATAAAATCTAACCCATTATTATTATTACAAATCCCGTTTCCATATGAGTTGGGAAATTGTGTTAGATGTAAATATAAACGGAATACAATGATTTGCAAATCCTTTTCAACCCATATTCAATTGAATGCAGACAAGATATTTGATGTTCAAACGTGGTGGCGGGGGTGTATATTGTAGCCCGGAAGAGTTAGGGATGCAAGGGATTCTGGGTATTTGTTCTGTTGTGTTACAGAGCGGATGTTCTCCCGAAATGTGTTTGTCTTGTTTGGTGTGGGTTCACAGTGTGGCACATAATTGTAACAGTGTTAAAGTTGTTTATACGGCCACCCTCAGTGTGAACTGTATGGCTGTTGATCAAGTATGTCTTGCAGTCACTTTCGTGTGTATGCAGAAGCCGCATACAACATGTGACACGCTGTTTGTACGGTGAAAAAGCGGACGCGTCGAC
Organism: Nerophis lumbriciformis; assembly: GCF_033978685.3. Taxonomy (NCBI): domain Eukaryota; kingdom Metazoa; phylum Chordata; class Actinopteri; order Syngnathiformes; family Syngnathidae; genus Nerophis; species Nerophis lumbriciformis. The sequence continues at coordinate 49,349,884 of NC_084556.2, forward strand.
AGGTTGTAGAGGACGCTAAAGGATCAAGCATAATATGACATGAAGAGAATATGATACTTTTATATACAAACTCCATTTCCATATGAGTTGGGAAATTGTGTTAGATGTAAATATAAACGGAATACAATGATTTGCAAATCCTTTTCAACCCATATTCAATTGAATGCACTACAAAGACAAGATATTTGATGTTCGAACTCATAAACTTTTTTTTTTTTTGCAAATAATAATTAACTTAGAATTTCATGGCTGCAAAACGTGCCAAAGTAGTTGGGAAAGGGCATGTTCACCACTGTGTTACATCACCTTTTCTTTTAACAACACTCAGTAAACGATTGGGAACTGAGGAAACTAATTGTTGAAACTTTGAAAGTGGAATTCTTTCCCATTCTTGTTTTATGTAGAGCTTCAGTCGTTCAACACTCCGGGGTCTCCGCTGTCGTATTTTACGCTTCATAATGCGCCACACATTTTCGATGGGAGACAGGTCTGGACTGCAGGCGGGACCAGGAAAGTACCCGCACTCTTTTTTTATGAAGCCACGCTGTTGTAACACGTGCTGAATGTGGCTTGGCATTGTCTTGCTGAAATAAGCAGGGGCGTCCATGAAAAAGACGGCGCTTAGATGGCAGCATATGTTGTTCCAAAACCTGTATGTACCTTTCAGCATTAATGGTGCCTTCACAGATGTGTAAGTTACCCATGCCTTGGGCACTAATGCACCCCCATACCATAACAGAAGCTGGCTTTTGAACTTTGCGTCGATAACAGTCTGGATGGTTCGCTTCCCCTTTGGTCCGGATGACACGATGTCGAATATTTCCAAAAACAATTTGAAATGTGGACTCGTCAGACCACAGAACACTTTTCCACTTTGCATGAGTCCATCTTAGATGATCTCGGGCCCAGAGAAGCCGGCGGCGTTTCTGGATGTTGTTGATAAATGGCTTTCGCTTTGCATAGTAGAGCTTTAAATTGCAATTACAGATGTAGCGACAAACTATATTTAGTGACAGTGGTTTTCTGAAGTGTTCCTGAGCCCATGTGGTGATATCCTTTAGAGATTGATGTCGGTTTTTGATACAGTGCCGTCTGAGGGATCGAAGGTCACGGTCATTCAATGTTGGTTTCCGGCCATGCCGTTTACGTGGAGTGATTTCTCCAGATTCTCTGAACCTTTTGATGATATTATGGACCGTAGATGTTGAAATCCCTCAATTTCTTGCAATTGCACTTTGAGAAACGCTGTTCTTAAACTGTTTGTCTATTTGCTCACGCAGTTGTGGACAAAGAGGTGTACCTCGCCCCATCCTTTCTTGTGAAAGACTGAGCATTTTTTGGGGAGCTGTTTTTATACCCAATCATGGCACCCACCTGTTCCCAATTAGCCTGCACACCTGTGGGATGTTCCAAATAAGTGTTTGATGAGCATTCCTCAACTTTATCAGTATTTATTGCCACCTTTCCCAACTTCTTTGTCACGTGTTGCTGGCATCAAATTCTAAAGTTAATGATTATTTGCAAAAAAAAAAAAAAAAAGTAGCATATTCAACTGAATATGGGTTGAAAATGATTTGCAAATCATTGTATTCTGTTTATATTTACATCTAACACAATTTCCCAACACATATGGAAACGGGGTTTGTATTATTATCTTATCTATCTTGACGTCCTCCTCGCTGGAGGTCTTTGAACAGTCCAGACACGTCTGCGCGATGTTATCTCACTGACGATTACATTCCATCCCGCCACGGCTCAATCTGGGGAGCTAATTAAAGTTCATTAAACGTGACGGCCGCCTGTCATAAAACACAGTTTATGAGCACCTTAACCTCGTCAGCCATGTCGTTATGTGACGGGCGGGTAACAATGAAGACGTTCTTGTCAAGCCGAGGAAGCGCTGTTGACGGAGACGCGGACTTTGTTTCGACGCAAACACGGCGACGATTAACGAGCATGATCTCGCCGCAATATGAAATGTCCGGAACGCATGAAAGGTTGACGAGTGGATGGGCGGGCATAGGCAGCGTACAGTGTGCTCCGTGGACAAAAGAACAAAGATAATTATTCCTGTTAAAGCAGAAACACTTGAAATATGCTTTAGAAATCATGCTAATATGTACATGTAGATATCCATCCAATTTCTACTGCAGTGTTTTTCAACCACTGTGCCGCGGCACACTAGTGTGCCGTGAGATACAGTCTGGTGTGCCGTAGGAGATTATCTAATTTCACCTATTTGGGTTAAAAATATTTTTTGCAAACCAGTAATTATATTCTGAAAATGATGTGTTGTTGTTGAGTGTCTGCACTGTCTGGAGATCGGCAGAGTAACCGTGTAATACTCTCCCATACCAGTAGGTGGCAGTCGGTAGCTAATTGCTTCGTAGATGTCGGAAACAGCGGGAGGCAGTGTGCAGGTAAAAAGGTATCTAATGCTTAAACCAAAAATAAACAAAAGGTGAGTGCCCCTAAGAAAAGGCATTGAAGCTTAGGGAAGGCTATGCAGAACGAAACTAAAACTGAACTGGCTACAAAGTAAACAAAAACAGAATGCTGGACGACAGCAAAGACTTACTGTGGAGCAAAGACAGCGTCCACAAAGTACATCCGAACATGACAATCAACAATGTCCACACAAAGAAGGATAAAAACAACTGCAACGTTGTTGATTGCTAAAACAAAGCAGGTGTGGGGAATAGCGGTCAAGGAAGACATGAAACTGCTACAAATAAGAGAAAAAGCCACCAAAATAGGAGCTTGGTTATGCTTTAAAGTCATATCCAACAATTGCGACAACGACTTTTTATTGTCAATTTCGGCTGCTGAGTTTCAGTTTTTAATGATTTCTACTGGTGGTGTGCCTCCGCATTTTTTTCAATGAAAAAAATGTGCCTTGGCTCAAAAAAGGTTGAAAAACACTGTTCTACTGTATGATGATGATGAGCAGAGGTATGCACGCAATCGCTTTTTAAATGATGAAATAATGAGTACGATTCTCCGTACATCTATGAATAAAAACTATAGAGATCGGAGTGTTTTTTTAAATAAAATAAAAAAAAATTGTACTACCATTAATTAAAGCTGGTGTCACCAAGCAGAATTCAAACGGTAGTCCCTCGCTATGTGCGCCTCGCCGATAGTCCCTCCCAGTCTCCGCCTCTCTGGAAGTGCACAAAATCGCGCACGAGAGCTGTACCTGCACACGCGTAGGTTGTAGACCAGGGGCCGGATCCGGAATGAATGATCTCTGGCCCCCGGGATGATATTTGATTAGTATTAGAACCGGCCTGCAGGCCACAGCCACCGGCTGCTGTTTTGCACGTACCAATACTTTATCAGTGTTGGCGCTAGGAATTTTCAAAATGGGGTCCCAGGGACCCCATCAAGTCATAAAAATGGGGTCCCACAGTAAATTTTTTGGGTCCCACTTTTTTATAACCGTTTTGAAAACAAATGATCAATGTATGCATTATCCTGTTATATCTCACATTCTATATTGTCATACTTGCCAACCCTCCCGGATTTTCCGGGAGACTCCCGAAATTCAGCGCCTCTCCCGAAAACCTCCCGGGACACATTTTCTCCCGAAAATCTCCCAAAATTCAGGCGGACCTGGAGGCCACGCCCCCTCCAGCTCCATGCGAACCTGGAGGGTCTGCATGTAGCAATGTTTTTGTAATATATTGAGTTGGAGGCAATAAATAGGCGAGGGGATGAAGTGCGTCTCTTTATTGTAGACTTCAGAACAGACACTTGACATCAGGTGCGCAACACCACTTAAATCGTTGGCCAACCAAAATGTAACCCCAGTACGCTATAGCCAACATTCACCAGGAGATGGCAACAGACAAACATAGATCACTCTATTACATTCCAGTCTCTCCATGTTTTCTCGCCATGGTAACATGTGATCCTCATGCACTGTGCGCTGTCTCTGTCCCTCTTGATATATATATATATATATATATATATATATATATATCAATCAATCAATCAATCTTTATTTATATAGCCCTAAATCACAAGTGTCTCAAAGGGCTGCACAAGCCACAACGACATCCTTGGTACAAAGCCCACATATATGTATATATATATGTGTATATATATAAAAAAATACTTCACTTTCAGTGAATTCTAGCTATATATATATATATATATATATATATATATATATATATATATATATATATATTATCATGTATATATATATATGTATATATATATATATATATATATATTTTTTTTTTTTTTTTAATTTTATTTTACTATATATATATATATATATATATATATATATATATACATATATATATACTGTATATATATATATATATATATATATGAAATACTTGACTTGGTAAATTTTAGCTGTAAATATACTCCTCCCCTCTTAGCCACGCCCCCAACCACACCCCCGCCCCGCCCCACCCCGACCACGCCCCCCCACGTCCCGAAATCGGAGGTCTCAAAGTTGGCAAGTATGTATATTGTGTTTTGGAAAAAGGTTGTCAGAAACATTACTTATATCATTAAAAAATAAATAAATAAATAAAACACATTTTTATACATATGTAAATGTATTTAGTTATAAATATTTATTCACTTTCTTCTTTCCTTCATGGATCTAAACTTTACCGCTGTTGATTTTCTGGCGTCTTTTTTTTTGCCTTCCGTCTTTTTAACGATTGGGGTAAGGGGAAGCGACGTATGCCGTAAAGCAAGTCAGCATTTTTTTATTAACCATCTGGAACGTACTTATGCTGTCTATAAGTTGAAGCGGAGTGGTAATTGGTCATGATAATTGTCGGTGACACCTGGAGTCGTGGTCACGATAAATCATTAACTTAAAGGGGAACATTATCACAATTTCAGAAGGGTTAAAACCATTAAAAATCAGTTCACAGTGGCTTATTTTATTTTTCGAAGTTTTTATCAAAATTTTACCCATCACGCAATATCCCTAAAAAAAGCTTCAAAGTGCCTGATTTTAACCATCGTTATATACACCCGTCCATTTTCCTGTGACGTCACATAGTGAAGCCAACACAAACAAACATGGCGGAAAGAACAGCAAGCTATAGCGACATTAGCTCGGATTCAGACTCGGATTTCAGCGGCTTAAGCGATTCAACAGATTACGAATGTATTGAAACGGATGGTTGTAGTGTGGAGGCAGGTAGCGAAAACGAAATTGAAGAAGAAACTGAAGCTATTGAGCCATATCGGTTTGAACCGTATGCAAGCGAAACCGACGAAAACGACACGACAGCCAGCGACACGGGAGAAAGCGAGGACAAATTCGGCGATCGCCTTCTAACCAACGATTGGTATGTGTTTGTTTGGCATTAAAGGAAACTAACAACTATGAACTCGGTTTACAGCATATGAAATACATTTGGCAACAACATGCACTTTGAGAGTGCAGACAGCCCAGTTTTCATCAATTAATATATTCTGTAGACATACCCTCATGTCAGCAGGCCAGGGAAGCTAGGGTCGATATTCTTCTCTTGATCATCTTGGGACGGTGTGAGCCAAGACATCCAAGGGGTTTAGCTCGCTCGTCTGCGGGAACAAACTGCCGCCATTGCTTGCCGTGCTACCGAGGTCCTTTGTCCCTGAATTGCTCACACACTCCGGCAGATTCAATGGGGATCTGGCGGCAGATTTCTTTGACTTTATCGTTGGAAATGCATCTGCTTTGAGTGTCGCAGGATATCCACACATTCTTGCCATCTCTGTCGTAGCATAGCTTTCGTCGGTAAAGTGTGCGGAACAAACGTCCAATTTCTTGCCACTTTGGCATCTTTGGGCCACTGGTGCAACTTGAATCCGTCCCTGTTCGTGTTGTTACACCCTCCGACAACACACCGACGAGGCATGATGTCTCCAAGGTACGGAAAACAGTCGGAAAAACGGAAAATAACAGAGCTGTTTTGACCCGGTGTTTGAGAAAATGGCGCATTGCTTCCCGATGCGACGTCATGTTGTGACGTCATCGCTCCATGAGCGAATATTTAATTTGCCAAAATTCACCCATTTAGAGTTCGGAAATCGGTTAAAAAAATATATGGTCTTTTTTCTGCAACATCAAGGTATATATTGACGCTTACATAGGTCTGGTGATAATGTTCCCCTTTAAGCTCGTGGTGCAGTAAGTGAATGATGCGGACACGTTTGTTACTGGATACTTTCTCACACGCTTCTGCCTTGGAGACTTTGCATGGTAAGTAATATGCAACTATAATAATTTTGATACTTGTTTGTATTGACAAATGTGCTGTTTCAGACTGCAATATTGTTCAATTATTAATACGTCTAGCTCAGTGGTTCTTAACCTGGGTTCGATGGAACCCTAGGGGTTCGGTGAGTCGGCCTCAGGGGTTCGGCGGAGGTCAAATCACACCCGACTCATCGTGTAAATACAAACTTCTCCCTATCGGCGTATTACGGATACGGCAACAGCTGACTGGTTTGCAGGTGTGTAATTTGTTGTGAGTTTATGCACAGTGTTGGTTTTGTTGTTTGAACAAGGTGATGTTCATGCACGGTTCATTTTGTGCACCAGTAAAAAAAACATGGTAACACTTTAGTATGGGGAACATATTCACCATTAATTAGTTTCTTATTAACATGCAAATTAGTAACATATTGGCTCTTAACTAGTCATTATTAAGTACTTATTAATGCCTTATTCGGCATGGCCTTATTATAACCCCAACCCTCTAACCCTAACCCTAACCAAATAACTCTAAATTAAGTCTTTATTACTTAGAATATGTTCCCCTTGTGCAGGGGTCGGCAACCTTTACCAGTCAAAGAGCCATTTTGACCAGTTTCACAAATTATAGACAACAATGAGAGCCACAAAAAATTTTTGAAATTTAAAATGAAATACAAAGTTTTTTTTTTGCTTTGTGCTATGTATAAACCAAGGGTCTCAGACACGCTGCCCACACCTTAAAATATGGAATTTGAATGCTGGTGCGGCACGCGGGTTTTTTATGAATGCCGCTTGTCAACGTCATGCGTGCTGTGGTGGTACAGCATATAGCGCCCACTACAACCAGCGTGCCTGATCAGCCACACGTTGTATGGGACTTTCGCTTGCTCACGTACGTGACAGCAAGGCATACTTGGTCAACAACCACACAGGTTACACTGACGGTGGCAGTATAAAAAAAACTTTAACACTTTTACTAATAATGCGCCACACTGTGAACCCACACCAAACAAGAATGACAAACACATTTCGGGAGAACATCTGCACCGTAACACAACATAAACACAACAGGACAAATACCCAGAATCCCATGCAGCCCTAACTCTTCCGGGATACATTATATACCCCCGCTACCAAACCCCGCCCACCTCAACCGACTCACAGAGAGGGGGGGGGGGGGGGGGGGGGGGTTGATGTGTGAGGGAACAGGGTTGGTTGGGGGTGGGGTTTGGTGGTAGCAGGGGTGTATAATGTAGCCCGGAAGAGTCAGGGCTGCATGGGATTCTGGGTATTTGTTCTGTTGTGTTTATGTTGTGTTAAGGTGCAGATGTTCTCCCGAAATGTGTTTGTCATTCTTGTTTGGTTTTGGTTCAAAGTGTGGCGCATTATTAGTAAGAGTGTTAAAGTTGTTTAATATGGTCACCGTCAGTGTAACCTGTGTGGCTGTTGACCAAGTATGCCTTGCTGTCACATATGTGTGTAAGCAGAAGATGCATACTGTATAGCAAGTGGTTGGGGTGGCATGCTGTTAATACAGATTGTAGAGGGTGCCAAATGCTGTACCATCATGGCAGGCCCTTATTATAACTGTAAGGATAAAAATCGGTAAATATTAATCCCGGGAGTTTTCTGCGAGAGGTACTGAAATCTGGAAGTCTCCCGGGAAAATCGGAGGGTTCGGCAAGTAAGCTGCTGAGCCGCATCAGAGTGATCAAAGAGCCGCGGGTTGCCGACCCCTGCCCTAGTGTCCAAATAACTCTAAATTAAGTCTTTATTACTTAGAATATGTTACCTAAAGTGTTACCAAAAACATATAACTTTGTCTTGAATTTTAAAAAATAAAACATTTTATTTTTCACTAAAGAAGGGTTTGGTGTGAAACTGGTAGGGTTCGGTACCTCCAACAAGGTTAAGAACCACTGCTCTAGCTTGTGTGCTTAGCTGTTGTGTCGCTGCTAGCCCCTGGTAGCCTATGTGTACCTTTTCTAAATGACTTGACTAAAATAGAAAAAATGGTGTGCCTTTTGGAGGACATTTAGATCAGGGGTGCTCACACTTTTTCTGCAGGCGAGCTACTTTTCAATTGATCAAGTCGTGGGGATCTACCTCATTCATATATATAATTTATATTTACTTATTTATGAAATATATGTTTTTGTTAACAAGTTAAAGGTGTTTAATGATAATACAAGTATGTTTAATACATATAGTTAATATTGTTAACAAGTTAAAGGTGTTTAAAGATAATGCAAGCATGTTTAACACATATAGTTAATATTGTTAACAAGTTAAAGGTGGTTAAAAATAATACAAGCATGTTTAACACAAATAGTTAATATTGTTAACAACTTAAAGGTGGTTAAAGATAAAACAAGCATGTTTAACACATATAGTTAATATTGTTAACAACTTAAAGGTGGTTAAAGATAATACAAGCATGTTTAACACATATAGTTAATATTGTTAACAAGTTAAAGGTGGTTAAAGATAATACAAGCATGTTTAACACATATAGATTCCTTTCTTTCATGAAGACAAGAATATAAGTTGGTGTATTACCTGATTGTGATGACTTGCATTGATTGGAATCAGACAGTGGTGCTGATAACGTCCGCATTTTCGAATGGAGGAGAAAAAAAGTCCTCCTTTCTGTCCAATACCACATGAAAGTGGTTGGTTTTTGGCATCTTATTTGTCCAGCTTCCGTACTCCTTTGTATACACTTTACAAGAAATACATTGTCGGCAAACTCCGTAGCTTGCTAGCTTGTGCACGCCAGCTTTCTGAGACTCTTATTTTGGTAGCGCAGGCAGGATGAAGCAGAGCTTTTATTGTGCAACTGTGCAGTCGGTCTTTGGAGTTTTGACAACAGGTACGGCGCCAGAGTCTGTTGAAATAAAGTGTTTCTCGCCTTCCTGTCGGTAATTTTAATGAGCTGGCAGCAGCCAGCGTCATCTCAGAAGACCCTCGGGTGCCGTGAATGTCAATCAAGTGACGAAAGTGACGTCATAGTGAAGATTTATGATCGCTCATTTTTAGGACTATTTTTTTAATGCCTGGCTGGTGATCGACTGACACACCCTCCGAGATCGACCGGTAGATCGCGATCGGCGTAATGGGCACCCCTGATTTAGATGTTAACTGTCTGTACAGCTTTGCACAAGTAAACGTGCTGCAGGACTGCTTGTATAAAACATTTCAAGCCCATATCATTCCATACTTGGTTATTTTTTTTTTATCTCGGACCGATATCAATATCAGGACACCCGGAAATGTTTTGTGACAATAAATGTTGTAAAAACCTGACGCAGTGAAGCTCCTTCTTGCAAATTCACCTGCAGGATCCTGGAATGTTCTCAAACACAGATGGATGATCGCTGGCTGCAGGATGCAGACACTTCCTGCACGGCGAAGGCTGCAGAGAGAAGGTGGCGAGAGGGAATACATTGTTACTCAGTGTGTGTATACGCCACAGCCTCGTTCTCCTGAGTGCTGCATGGATTTGCATCTCATTGGCAAAGTTTGTCAGCAGACGAAGCCGTAAAACAGGGCGCTTAAAGGAAATAAAGGCAACAAAAGCGGACATGGGGCCAAAGAGGCCGCCAGAAACAAATAACATAACTCGGTTGGTAGAGCGGCCGTGCCAGCAACTTGAGGGTTCCAGGTTCAATCCCCGCTACTGCCATCTGAGTCACTGCTGTTGTGTCCTCGGGCAAGATACTTTACCCACCTGCTCCCAGTACCACCCACACGGGTTTAAATGTAACTTAGATGCTGAGTTTCACTATGTAAAGCGCTATATAAATACAAAACCCAAAACCAGTGAAGTTTGCACGTTGTGTAAATGGTAAATACAAACAGAATACAATGATTTGCAAATCCTTTTCAACTTATATTCAATTGAATAGACTGCAAAGACAAGATATTTAATGTTCCAACTGAGAAACTTATTTTTTTTTGGGAAATAATCATTAACTTTGAATTTAATGGCAGCAACACATTGCAAAAAAGTTGGCAGAGGGGCATTTTTACCACTGTGTTACATGGCCTTTCCTTTTAACAACACTCAGTAAACATTTGGGAACTGAGGAGACCAATTTTTGAAGCTTTTCACGTGCAATTCTTTCCCATTCTTGCTTGATGTACAGTAGTGATGGGTCCGGCAACACCGATGCATCGGCGCATGCGTCGAGCTCATAGAGCAAAACCCCGTGTCGGTGTGCGTACCGCTTTTAGAAAGTCACGTGACCGATACGCGAACTGATGCCTCCTCTGTGCCCTGTGAGCGGGTTTTTTTCTACAGCCGGAGAAATAACTAAGAAGAGAAATCGTCTAAAATTTAATACGTTGGAAAAACTGTTTTTTTTAAAAATAAAAATGTGTAAAAAAAAAAATTAAAAAAAAAAAAAAAAAAATCCCAGTCCACAAGCATCCTCATTCACAACACGTTCTCTTAGATTTCCATGTTATGATACATGTTGACATTATTTATTGACTGTGTCTAAAAAAGATAAACATATATTTGTATTTAAATGAAGATATGAAATAATCCTAAATGAAATACAATGACTTGGTTTATGTTATTGTATATACTAGGTCATAAAATCAGTGTCAGTTGAGTCGGTCCATAGGTTGCCTGTAGGGATTTTTAATGTCCAGCAGATGTCAGTATTTAGTGACACAGTATCAATACAGTTTTGCAATGTGTCGAAACGCTTCATGACGCCTCATCAACCAATCACTAATGTACAGTTTAAGTTGTTCAACAGTCCGGGGTCTCCGTTGGGGTATTTTAGGCTTCATAATGTGCCACACATTTTCAATAGGAGACAGGTCCGGACTACAGGCAGGCCAGTCTAGTGCCCGCACTCTTTTACTATGAAGCCACACTGTTGTAACACGTGGCTTGGCATTGTCTTGCTGAAATAAGCAGGGGCGTCCATTAGAACGTTGCTTGGATGGCAACATATGTTGCTCCAAAACCTGTATGTACCTTTCAGCATTAATGGTGCCTTCACAGATGTGTAAGTTACCCATGTCTTGGGCACTAATACACCCCCATACCATCACAGATGCTGGCTTTTCAACTTTGCGCCTAGAACAATCCGGATGGTTCTTTTCCTCTTTGGTCCGGAGGACACAACAATTTGAAATGAGGACTAATGAGGACTCGTCAGACCACAAAACACTTCTCCACTTTACATCACTCCATCTTAGATGAGCTCGGGCCCTGCTTTAATACCCAATCATGGCACCCACCTGTTCCCAATTAGCCTGTTCGCCTGTGGGATGTTCCGAATAAGTGTTTGATGAGCAGTCCTCAACTTTCTCAGTCTTTTTTGCCATCTTTTTTGAAACATGTTGCAGACATCAAACTCCAAATGAGCTAATATTTGCAAAAAATAACATTTTCGAGTTCGAACATTAAATATCTTGTCTTTGCAGTCCATTCAATAGAAAATAGGTTGAAAAGGAATTGAAAATCATTGTATTCTGTTTTTAATTACCGGTACCATTTACACAACGTGCCAACTTCACTGGTTTTGGGTTTTGTATAATTTACTTCACTATCCTATGCTGGGATGACATTTTGATTTCAGTTTAGGGGGACACATAGTTTGAGTTTGGGGGTGTGGCTTGAAAGGATTACATGCATGTTTATGGAGTAATATGAATATATAGGCAACACATTGTTCAATAATAAAATGTTTGTATAATATAACCACATCAAGAGTAGAATAAATTCTGATGTTGTCCAGGCTGGCTGAGGATTGAACCGTCAACCTTTGCACTAGACTGTAGTGAGTGACAATAAGTTTTACTCTGATGAAGAATCTTTGTTCAATATCATTTGTAAGTTGATATTTTAAATATATAGCTGTTCTGGTAAACCACTAATGGTGATAACAAGCTAGTTGGTGGTGTTTTTGTTATATTTCTTGGTTTAAAAATGTTGCAAACAGCCCCTTTAACGAACTGTAACAATATTTGTGGACGATACAATGTGTAGAGTGTGCAAGGGACATGTCCCACCTGACCCCTTAACTCCTAAATTACATTCCATGGTGTCTAAAGTCTGGACATATAATATACACATTTGTATACAGTGCATCCGGAAAGTATTCACAGCGCTTCACTTTATCTGTATTTTGTTATGTTACAGCCCTATTCCAAAATGGAATAAATCCAGGTTTGTCCTCAAAATTCTACAGACAATACTCCATAATGAGAATGTGAAGTTTTTTATTTTGAAATTTTGCAAATGTATTAAAATTAAAACAAACAAAATAAACTTTCAATTGGATTTTTTAAAAATAAAATACAAAATATTGTAATTATTAAAACATATATTAAAATATACATTATAATACTAAATATTTTATGTGATACAAATAATGTTACGATACACACTATATATTAAACCTTTTTTATTTATTTTATTTTAGAACTGTGTAACATACATTTTTGCTTATGTCCAGACATACAGGTACACGGTACATTCCAATGGGGGCGCATAAAAAAGTATATTCCCATCCGAATCGCGATTCTGAAACTATTCATAATTTTCAAATATCAATAAAAAAAATTAATAAAAAATCTACAAATGGAATTTTTTTTAAGCAAGCTCCATGAGCTTTTCTAACCTGTAACCTGTTTTTAAAAAGTTTCATTATATTTATAACAAAATAATACATGGCAAGAATCGGTTTTAATCAAGAATCGTGGATTCTGATTCGGTTCAAATCGTTATACACCCAAAGATTCACACCCTTACATTTCAAGGGGATTCATGTAATCTATAGTACATTGTAAAAAAAAAAAAAAAAAAAAAGTCCATAGATTTGACGATAAAAAATTGGCATCTTAGTCGACAGAATTTTACTATTTTACCGACAGCCATCAGACTGTATAATGCATATGTTCCTTTTTGACTGTACTTAAATGTATAATAGACTATTAAAATGCATTATTCACATGTGAATAATATAATTATACTGTCTACTAAACAGCATTATTCACATGTGAATAATATAAATACAGTCTATTAAACAGCATTATTCACATGTGAATAATATACAGACTGTATTTATATTATTCACATGTGAATAATGCTGTATAATAGACTGTATTTATATTATTCACATGTGAATAATGCTGTATAATAGACTGTATTTATATTATTCACATGTGAATAATGCTGTATAATAGACTGTATTTATATTATTCACATGTGAATAATGCTGTTTAATAGACTGTATTTATATTATTCACATGTGAATAATGCTGTATAATAGACTGTATTTATATTATTCACATGTAAAAAAATACCTACATTTTTATTGTTTATTGTGAGCGAACTGTGGTGCTGAATTTCCCCCAGGGATCAATAAAGTACTTTCTATTTTATTATATTCTATAAAAAAAAAATGGTACAGTTTTAATATTTATATTAAAAATGCACTGTGAAAAAAAAATGCTCGTAGATTTTGCGATAAAACAAAACAAAACTGGCAACTAAGTTACCGGAATGAAATTAAAAAAAAATAACAGTACTAGGTTTACCTTTTTTTTTTTTAAAACATGTTGACAAAGTTAACAGAAATACAATACAATACAAATCAAACGTTTTCCCCCACCAAACAACTCACAGACAACTGCAATTCTGAATGGCCCCAACATGGTGCAGCAATACACAAACGCAAACAAAAGGCTCATCAATCAACCACAATTCAACCACGTCTCAATCAGGGCCAAACTGGAGATCAATCTCCTTTGGTGGTACCGTTTTAAAACATTTTTTAGGAGCCCCCTTGAAAACTAGATGCTGCATCTCAAGGGGCTATCCCCAAAAAATGTCATGACACTGAAATTTACAACAATTCGGTGTAAAACCTACTGTACATTTTATGGTAAAATTCTGGCGAATGAGCTGCCTGGTTTTTTTTTACCGAACAATCTACAGATATTGTTTTTGGAGTGTTGCAGTTTGTGTCTGGAAGAAAGAATAAAACTGTTGTTGTTTCTGTTCGGTTCTCTCTCATTCGAATGAAACATCATTATTCACCAAGCTAAAACGAGACGTACTAATGTTTTTATTCAGTGGCCCAAATCAATGGAATGTCAGCATTTGCAAAAATAGAGGATGGTGCTTTTCTTTGAGGGTAAACCGCAAAAAAACAGAGCATCGATTTCCTGTCTGCTTCAGGGGTGTGCCGTCAGGATCCGCAAGGCCTTCTATGCTGGCATAACATAATCAGAAATCATGATCATAATTAAAGATAACATTTTTTTTTTTATTTACTTTCCCTAAATACAAACCCTGTTTCCATATGAGTTGGGAAATTGTGTTAGATGCAGTGTTGGGACTAACGCGTTACTGTAACGCCGTTAGTTTCGGCGGTGACTAGTAATCTAACGCGTTATTTTTTTTTATTCAGTAATTTAGTTACCGTTACTACATGATGCGTTACTGCGTTATTTTACGTTACTTTTGATGTAGTATCGGCTAGAAACAGAAGCGCTGCGGTGTCGTTCTTCTGAATCTTCCTCTGTCACAAGCCGGAGAGAAGAAAAGAGGCGCGGTCTATGTGTGTGTGGGTGTGGGTGTGGGGAAAAAAAGTTGTTGGCACGTTCAGTCCACACACAGCGTGGTCATGGCGAGCGCAGTAACGGAGGAGCTTGAACGCCCCCGCCATTGAATCGGTGCAGACTCGGTTGTGCAAAACGAGGGTTTTAAACACATGCTGAACGTGCTTGAACCACGTTACGACATCCCGTCGCGCACCCACTTCAGCAATAAGATTGTGCCAGATCTTTATGAGCAGGAGAAGAAAAAAGTAGTGGATGAACTATCCCGAGCATCATCTGTTGCGCTCATGACAGACGGGTGGACATCCAGCGGAACTATAAGCGCTCACTTCATCACAGCAGACTGGGAGATGAGAAGACACGCCCCCTCTACGAGAGTCACCTTGCGCAGGTACTGACACAAGCAGTGGAGGAATGGAAGATAAAGATATCCCAGTCACACGTGATAATGCCAAAAATCAAATAATTACAGAGAATGAGGCAGGACTGGGACCACAGATAGGTGCTTTGCACATGTAGTGAATTTGGCATCACAGAAGGGAATCTCAGTCAATAGGATGGAGCGCCTCTTTGGGAGGATCAGGAAGGTTTCCTACTTCCACCCAAGCACAACAGCTGCTCATGTGCTTAAGACAAAGCAAGAAATGCTAAAGCTGCCTGCTCATACACGATGTCCCAACGAGGTGGAACTCCACTTATGATATGTTGGAGCAGCAGGCAGCTATATACTCTGCATTGACCCACAACACCCTGAAGACAAATGTCACCCTGTCTGATGATGATGTGAGAGTGGCAGGTGAGGTCCTCCAGGTGCTTAAACCCCTCAAAAGTGTTCCATCTCTACTGAGCACTGAAACTTCACCATCTGTGTCAATGATCCTGCCACTGAAAACAAGTATTCTACAATTTATGGCTCCAAGTGTGGAAGACAGCAGCATCACTCCAGATGTCAGGCTTTATGTTTCAAGGAAGATGATGTGCCTTCTTATGTTGCACTTTAACTTGTTTTTTATTCATGGTCATTGGTCCAAGTTTAAAGAAAGGAGGAATGCCTTTTTATGTTGCACTGTTTTTCATTAATTATGTTAAAAGGAAAATAAAAATGTATGTCAAGTTGATCAACAGATTGTATTATTCTCCAGTGCAATAACAGTACTGAAATGAAGGCAAAAAGGGCATTAATGGGAGGTTTAAAAAAAAAAGAAGAAAAAAAGAAGTAACTAAATAGTTACTTTTCACAGTAACGCATTACTTTTTGGTGTAAGTAACTGAGTTAGTAACTGAGTTACTTTTGAAATAAAGTAACTAGTAACTGTAACTAGTTACTGGTTTTCAGTAACTAACCCAACACTGGTTAGATGTAAATGTAAACGGAATACAATGATTTGCAAATCATTTTCAACCCATATTCAGTTGAATATGCTACAAAGACAACATATTTGATGTTCAAACTGATAAAAAAAAAATGTTGTGCAAATAATCATTAACTTTAGAATTTGATACCAGCAACACGTGACAAAGAAGTTGGGAAAGGTGGCAATAAATACTGATAAAGTTGAGGAATGCTCATCAAACACTTATTTGGAACATCCCACAGGTGTGCAGGCTAATTGGGAACAGGTGGGTGCCATGATTGGGTATAAAAACAGCTTCCCAAAAAATGCTCAGTCTTTCACAAGAAAGGATGGGGCGAGGTACACCCCTTTGTCCACAACTGCGTGAGCAATTAGTCAAACAGTTTAAGAACAACATTTCTCAAAGTGCAATTGCAAGAAATTTAGGAATTTCAACATCTACGGTCCATAATATCATCAAAAGGTTCAGAGAATCTGAAGAAATCACTCCACGTAAGCGGCATGGCCGGAAACCAACATTGAGTGACCGTGACCTTCAATCCCTCAGACGGCACTGTGTCAAAAACCGACATCAATCTCTAAAGGATATCACCACATGGGCTCAGGAACAGTTCCGAAAACCACTGTCACTAAATACAGTTTGTCGCTACATCTGTAAGTGCAAGTTAAAGCTCTACTATGCAAACGAAAGCCATTTATCAACAACATCCAGAAACGCCGCCCGAGATCATCTAAGATGGACTCATGCAAAGTGGAAAAGTGTTCTCTGGTCTGACGAGTCCACATTTCAAATTGTTTTTGGAAATATTCGACATTGTGTCATCCGGACCAAAGGGGAAGCGAACCATCCAGACTGTTATCGACGCAAAGTTGAAAAGCCAGCATCTGTGATGGTATGGGGGTGCATAAGTGCCAAAGACATGAGTAACTTACACATCTGTGAAGGCACCATTAATGGGCAATATACAAACTAGGGATGTCCCGATCCGATATTTGGATCGGATCGGCTGCCGATATTTGCCAAAAATTGCGTATCGGCAAGGCATGGGAAAATGCCGATCCAGATCCAGTTTAAAAAAAACAAACTCCGGTCCGTGTTTTCCAAAGCACCGATTTAAATAATACATTCCACTTTTCTGCTGCTCCCTTCCGTTCCGCATTTTCCAGCACACCTTCAACACATCCACAAGTCTGTGAATTCTCACGCAGTTGCTTTTAGCTGCTGGCATTACACCACAGGCTCTTCTTACTCTTTCCTGTGTCTCCCTCTCACAGACAGCAAGCGCACCTTCTTACACACGTCACATACTGTCGCGTCATACGTCACATACTGTCACGTCATACGTCACATACGTATACGTCCTCTCCCAGCAGAGAGGTAGCAGCATGGCTTACGTTAGCTGTGATGCTAGCGCAGCCGTGTGACCAACGTTCTCTCCAAGGTGCGCGCCTGTGCAATTGCAAACTGCTCAAGCGTCCTCTGCGCACGGCAAATCTATGCCACGCACAAAATCAAACAAAAAAATAAGCTCATAACAATTTTCGACACACGGACACGACAGAGAAAACAGTTTTCGTCATCATTGTTCAAATATTGTAACGTCTGTCGAGACGCTTATCTCCATTCGGTGCCACACGTCCACACCATCAAAATGTCGAGCAAACATTTCCACATCAACACCGTATGAAAAAATTAGTGATTTTTTCAGTTGTGATTTCCTTCTCTGCATGAAAGTTTAAAAGTAGCATATATTAATGCAGTATGAAGAAGAATGTTTTAATGTAGACATGCAAGCCTTGAAAGAAAATTTTGAAAATCAAGACTACATTTCCTGCAAATGGGTGCATTTCTACCCTATATTTTAACTTTAGATTTATTCTCATATCAAACTCTTTTGGCTGTCTTTTTGACACTTACATCCGGCGCCCCCCTCCACACCCTGGATTATAAATAATGTAAATAATTCAATGTGATTATCTTGTGTGATGACTGTATTATGATGATAGTATATATCTGTATCATGAATCAATTTAAGTGGACCCCGACTTAAACAAGTCGAAAAACTTATTTGGGTGTTACCATTTAGTGGTCAATTGTACATAATATGTTCTTCACTGTGCAACCTACTAATAAAAGTCTCAATCAATCAATCAAAACACAGAATCATCATACTGATGTGATTATATGCATCAAGTGTTCATTCAAGGCTAAGGCAAAATATCGAGATATATATCGTGTATCGCAATATGGCCTTAAAATATCGCAATATTAAAAAAAGGCCATATCGCCCAGCCCTAGTTTCAATGATGCCATTTCTGTTTGTCATGTATAATTTTGTCTATTTTGTGTTTATCCTTGAATAAACAGGTCAGTTTCTTGTTACCAACCATTGTGTATTATTCAAACTCCCCTAATTCAGCTGGCTAGTTGTTATCAAGAGTACTAAAACCCTTGTCAACATGATTCTGACAACTAAGTAGGCTAAATAACTTTAAACTTTAATACATGCTCGGATAGGCCAGTATCGGTATCGGTCAGTATCGGTATCGGATCGGAAATGCAAAAACAATATCGGTATCGGATCGGAAGTGCAAAAACCTGGATCGGGACATCCCTAATACAAACCTCTTCATATCCCACATTTGTCAACCGATTCGAACCGTTCCTACATCCACACACTCCACTCACCCTGGACATTCAAGCATTTTAGTTCCGCTCACACCTATTGGCAGCTTGCGCACATAGGGCGTTCACATTCCTACCGGAATTGCAAATCCTAGTGTACATGTGATTTTAGTTGGGACAAGCGGTAGAATATGTATGGATTTTTAATATATTTGTAAAGAGCTGTCAAGGTAGACTTGACAGCTCTACCTGGTTGACCACGCCTATAAGAACAGCTGATAGGCAACACGTCACAGTGGTCAGGTGACCCTTCTGAAGAAGACTGCAGATGACAGTCGAAACATGTCAGGTACAAATTCCATCTAATATACCGAAAATATGGTCCGATTACAAGAACATTTTAAAAAGATTTGTAAACATTTCTACAAAAAAAACTTTGTTGCATTGTCATTATGGGTAATTACGTGTAGAATTCTGAGGACAAAAATGAATGTATTCCAATTTGGAATAAGGCTGTGACTAGTGATGGGTTGAGGCGTCATGAAGCGTTTCGACACATTGCAAAACTGTATTGATACTGTGTCGATACTGTGTCACTAAATACTGACATCTGCTGGATATTAAAAATCCCTACAGGCAACCTATGGACCGACTCAACTGACACTGATTTTATGCCCTAGTACAGGGGTCACCAACCTTTTTGAAACCAAAAACTACTTCTTGGGTACTGATTAATGCGAAGGGCTACCAGTTTGATACACACTTAAATAAATAAATATATTGTCATTTGTAAGTTACACGTAAGTGTGATTTAAACAAGAATAGCTAAATAAATAAATGTATATATATAAAAAAATGGGTATTTCTGGCTGTCATTCCGTCGTACATTTTTTTTCCTTTTACGGAAGGTTTTTTGTAGAGAATAAATGATGAAAAAAAACACTTAATTGAACGGTTTAAAAGAGGAGAAAACACGAAAAAAATTAAAATAAAATTTTGAAACATAGTTTATGTTCAATTTCGACTCTTTAAAATTCAAAATTCAACCGACAAAAATAAGAGAAAAACTAGCTAATTTGAATCTTTTTGAAAAAATAAAAAAATTTTTTTTATGGAACATCATTAGTAATTTGACCTGATTAAAATACATTTTTAGAATTTTGATGACATGTTTTAAATTGGTTAAAATCCAATCTGCACTTTGTTAGAATATATAACAAATTTGACCAAGCTATATTTCTAACAAAGACAAATCAGTATTTCTTCTAGATTTTACAGAACAAAAATTTTAAAATAAATTCAAAATACTTTGAGATAAGATTTAAATTTGATTCTACAGATTTTCTAGATTTGCCAGAATAATTTTTTTGAATTTTAATCATAGTAAGTTTGAAGAAATATTTCACAAATATTCTTCGTCGAAAAAACAGAAGCTAAAATATTTATTATTCTTTACAATAAAAAAAATAAAAAAATTACTTGAACATTGATTTAAATTGTCAGGAAAGAAGAGGAAGAAATTTAAAAGGTAAAAAGGTATATTTGTTTAAAAATCCTAAAATCATTTTTAAGGTTGTATTTTTTCTCTAAAATGTATTTCTAAAAGTAATAAGAAGCAAAGTAAAAAATAAATGAATTTATTTAAACAAGTGAAGACCCATCCATCCATCCATTTTCTACCGCTTATTCCAAGTGAAGACCAAGTCTTTAAAATATTTTCTTGGATTTTCAAATTCTATTTGAGTTTTCTCTTTTAGAATTAAAAATGTCGAGCAAAGCGAGACCAGCTTGCCAGTAAATAAATAACATTTAAAAAATAAAGGCAGCTCACTGGTAAGTGCTGCTATTTGAGCTATTTTTAGAACAGGCAAGCGGGCAACTCATCTGGTGCTTACGGGCGACCTGGTGCCCGCGGGCGCGGGTTGGTGACCCCTGCCCTAGTATATACAATAATATAAACCAAGTCATTGTATTTCATTTAGGATTATTTCATATCTTCATTTAAATAAAAAATATACTTTTATCTTTTTTAGATACAGTCAATAAATAATGTGAACATGTATCATAACATGGAAATTTAAGAGAACGTGTTGTGGATGATTGTGGACTGGGAATTTTTTTAATTTTATTTTTTTACACATTTTTATAAAAAAAAAAAAAAAAAAAAGTTTTTCCCACGTATTACATTTCAGACGATTTCTCTTCTTAGTTATTATTTCTCCGGCTGTAGAAAAGACTCGCGCACAGGACACAGAGGAGGCGTCAGTGCGACACAGTTCGCGTATCGGTCACGTGACCAAAACAGCTCATGATCGGTCACGTGACTTTCTAAAAGCGGTACGCGCACCGACACAGGGTTTTGCTCTATGAGCTCGACGCATGCGCCGATGCATCGGTGTTGCCGGACCCATCACTAGCTGTGACATAAACTGTGAAAAAAGTGAAGCACTGTAAATACTTTCCAGATTCACTGTACATCGCAACTTCTTAGTCTTCTTCCTGAAACCTCACCTGTTGGTCATGGTCTTTTTTCCCCCTGACCTCCAGCACACGTAGGGCCCGACGTTCATTAACACCGAGACCTCAGGCAGCAGAAGAGCCACAACAGCCATCATGTTCCTCCTCTAAGCCGTGACTTTCTTAGTAGACGTGCTGAAATGAAAACAGGCGGTTTAACGGCAGTGCAAACTTCTTTAGCTGCCTCTTGTGTATTGCCAAACAATCAGACCACTCACTTCAGTGATCATAGACACTTTATCAAGCACTTCTACCTCATTGCTTTATGCTCTATGACGCCCTCTGGTGGCCAAGAAAAGCACTACCACTCTTGGTGTTGGTGGTGCCTAAAAAGTCAAGAGTCTGTCAGTGACCTCGCAAGGAGCAAAGAAACATACGCAGGTCACACAAACACTGGTATATAGAAATGATGCAAACAGTACAAAATACAACTTGACAAAAACCCCTTCTGGGTGTGAAAATAAAGACGTAAGGCACCAATAAATACACGACAGTTCAATCGTGATATGAATCAGGGTGTAACACATCAAAAGGGGGCGGAGTCGAGAGTGTAACGTATACAGAACGAGGTGTAGTGAAACTCTCAGGCATCAACTCTGTCCCAAACGTGAGCCATGAGGGGACGCCGGAGTGTCGAAGACTTGAAATGTCGGCTGACAGCAAAGTGCCAAATCAAAAAGGTAAAATCAAAGAGCAACAAAACCCGAAAAAATAGGTCCTTTAGTGTTCCATGTCCTGATCAGACAAGTCCGGTGCACTAGCCCTCCTCTTCCTCTTGATTAGACCTCCTCAAAGAACGCCATCTGAGACATGTAGGCTGAGTTTCTCTGTCAAACACAAGAGTGATGGACTTTGATAGCAAATCAAGGAGCAGGAAAACATGAATAATTCATTCGTGACATGACAGAACCATTGATCAGAGCATGAAAGACGCCTTGATACGTAAGACTAGTGAGGGGACATGTAAACAACATTTATGTAGGAATTGTGCATGGATGCTGACATGCTGGAAGGGAAATATTAATTTTATCCTGAATTTGTTGATGCGGGAATGATGAGAATGTGTTGAGAAAAATGGGGGAAAAAAACTTTTTTTAAGGAATTTTAGGGTTAGAAAAAGTGAAATTCTGAAAAAAGCGGGAATTTTCAGAAGGTAAAAAATGTCCTTAACCTCTAAAGGCCTTAGTGGCCACCAGTGTTGGTTACAGTAACGCCGTTATTTTCGGCGGTAACTAGTAATCTAACGCGTTATTTTTTATATTCAGTAACTCAGTTACCGTTACTACATGATGCGTTACTGCGTTATTTTTCATGTAGTATCGGCTAGAAACAGAAGATCTGAGTGTGTTTTATTGCAGCGCTGCGGTGGAAAAGAAAAGGTGTGCTTTGTGTGGGTGGGGGCGGGGGGGGGGACTCCCATACTGCAGTTGAGGAGCGCAGGGGAGACGTTCCTCCAGGGCCTATGTACGTCTTCGGGGCTAACAACCTTCACTTTACCCGGCAGTGGGTCTTTACAGCTGAGGGTGAATGACGAGACTGGCGGTTTGTTGCAACTTTGTGACTTTATTGGACGCAGCCATCCACCAAGCTAGAGCACCTGCACGCACTCACTGTCGCCGCTTGCTCACCTCTCTCGCCCACTCACTCACTCACTGACGTCACTCACCTCACATGCTGTCATATCTTAAAGGGCCACGCACACACACACACATACGCTACTCTCATAACAACTAACAAGACATCATGGCGAAGCCAGAAGTCGAGTTTTTTAACATGGAGACATTCTCAATACTTTTCTTTTGTCGAGCACAAAGAAAATGACATTTTAGTTAAATGTAAGTTGTGTCTTGGATCCAAGATCCTACCTACTTAAAGTTAAAGTTAAAGTGCCATTATGTTGCAGCTATTTAAAATAGTTTTGTCAATTTGTTATGGCCTGAAATAAATTGGCCCTTTGAAACATATCTTTGTCTTTGTGTGTTGTATGTAGACCACATTGCTTAGCAGAGTTCAGTGATGCAAATGCATGTCAAGTTGATCAACACATTGTATTATTCTCCAGTGCAATAACAGAACTGAAATGAAGGCTAAAAGGGCATTAATGGGAGCCTTAAAAAAAAGGGGGGAAAAAGAAGTAACTAAATAGTTACTTTTCCCGGTAACGCATTACTTTTTGGTGTAAGTAACTGAGTTACTTTTGAAATAAAGTAACTAGTAACTGTAACTATACCTACACTTCTCTTTTGTAAAGTAAATCTGAACAGCCGACATGGGCATCTACATCAACTATATGATTTGCCTGAGAAGCTGGACAGGACAAAAAAAAAGAAAAAAGTAACTGTATCTAGTTACTAGTTTTCAGTAACTAACCCAACACTGGTGGCCACATGCGTGGACAGCACCTTTTAGCTCTTATTTCCAAAATTATGTACACTACTGAATTAGGGTCTTATGCCGACATATGGACACTTATACTGTTATCTGGTGGTGTCAGAAGAGTATAACATACAATGGAATTTGGAAAAAAAAAGTGTAAAAATAAAAATTTGCATGTCACGACACATGAAGTACACGTTTGTGTATTTATGGACTAAGTAGGGATGTCTGATAATGGCTTTTTTACCGATATCCCGATATTGTCCAACTCTTAATTACCGATACCGATACCGTATTTTTCGGACTAAAAGTCGCAGTTTTTTTCATAGTTTGGCTGGGCTCCAGTGCAACTTATATGTTTTTTTCCTTCTTTATTATGCATTTTCGGCAGGTGCGACTTATACTCCGGTGCGACTTATATTCCGAAAAATATGGTATATACAGTCGTGGAATTAACACATTAGTATGCCTAATTTGGACAACCAGGTATGGTGAAGATAAGGTACTTTTTAAAAAAATTTATTAAATAAAATAAGATAAATAAATTAAAAACATTTTCTTGAATAAAAAAGAAAGTAAAACAATATAAAAACAGTTACAAAGAAACTATTAATTAATGAAAATGAGTAAAATTAACTGTTAAAGCTTAGTACTATTAGTGGACCAGCAGCACACACAATCATGTGTGCTTATGGACTGTATCCCTTGCAGACTGTATTGATATATATTGATATATAATGTAGGAACCACAATATTAATAACAGAAAGAAACAACCCTTTTGTGTGAAATGAGTGTAAATGGGGGAGGGAGGTTTTTTGGGTTGGTGCACTAATTGTAAGTGTATCTTGTGTTTTTTATGTTGCTTTAATTAAAAAACAAAACAAAACAAAAAAAAACGATGCCAGTAATAAAAAAAACGATACCGATAATTTCCGATATTACATTTTAAAGCATTTATCGCCAATAATATCGACCTGTACATCATATAAAAAGATGATTTTTAGTTTTTATTCTAATTAGGGTCCAATAACCCCAAATAGCAAAGAGAAAGAAAAAAAAAAAAGCATGTAAACAACAGCTTGGGCTTTAAGAGTCTTTAAGTCTTATTTTTATGTTGGAAGGACAAGCGGTAGAATATGGATGGATGGATGGATGGATAGTTTGAATGAATGTGGATAATGTGTTCATATTTGTGGGTGTCTGGAACAAAAAGCGGAGGTAACTCAGGATCGTACGAGTGCCTCATCTTAACATCTGGTCTTACTTGCCAGCATTAGCTAATAGCGAGAGATGGACATAGCTTGGTTTGTCCAAGCACGGGAAGGAGGCAAGTGAGTGCGAAGGACAGTGCTGAGAAGAAAAAAGTGGATTATATGCATTGAATTAAAGAAAGAAATAATCTAAAACGTAAGAAAGCGTGTAGTATGCCAACTTGTTGGAGCGTAGCACTGCTCGTCCGCACCATACTGGAGCAGAATGAGTCGATAACGCCAGCCAAGGACATTAAAATAATATGTGGACATGTAACTGTCAGAAAAATTGTATGTAAATTATCAAAAACCTTTCCATTCTCTGAGTTCCCAATGAACAGACAAGAGGCTGTCTTTGTTGCACCAAGCAAAGGCTTGGAAAATTCCATTGTGTACGATGGGAGGAGACGGGAGGGGGTTATCTATTGTCATCGAAGACCTGCTCAAACTGAATCCAGGACCAGCCCAAGCCCGAGGCATCTTTTTCTTTTGTGTTAATGTGACCGAAAACAATGACTGTTTACATACTCCCCATTCCTTTAGAAACAGATGTTATGTAAACAGGGAAAGTCCAAATATAAAAAGAGGTGGCGTACAATCTTTCGCCAGAGCGTGGGTGAAACTGTAAGAGGTTACAGGTTGACACGTTTGTCCTCAATTGAGCAAAATTGAATTCTGCCTCTGTTTGATTCTTTGCTTCTTGTCTTGTTTAATAGATGTCATCAGTGTTTGAACCTGACAGTATCCATGAAACTATGGAGAAGCTGCTGATGGTGTATTTGAAGGAGAAGCAACTGAAAGAAGATATCGTAGAATTCCACTCTCCTAGGGAAATACTGTACATTATTATTACATTACTTAATAATAATAATACATCAAATTTATATAGCGCTTTTCTAAGTACTCAAATATGCTTTTTCATGAACAAAATATAAGATATAAGAAATCAGCTAAAAAAAAACGAAACAAAATGCATATATATAAAACGAGTTTGAGAAAAAGTAAAAACTGCGAGAAGCAGGGAAGGGCCGGTGGGTTTTGAGGGCAGTTTTAAAAGAGGAAAGGGTGGGGACAGATTTTGGATATTGGAAGTGGGTTATAATGATGCTGCTGTTCTGTTGTTGTTATTGTTATGTTTGTTGTTATTGTTGTCTCTTTGTCTTATCCCCGCAATTTCCCCCTTTGTCTTCCTTTTTTCTCTTTCTATCCCCTCCCGCTCTGGCCCGGCTGCACCAAATGATAATATAAATCCATTTAATAAAGTCAAATACAAAAAAGGCAACAAGAGAAGGTATCCCACACTTCTCTTTTGTAAAGTACTGTAAATCTGTACAGCCGATATGGGCATCTACATCAACTATATGATTTGCCTGAGTAGCTGAACAGGACTAAAATAAAAATAGATAAAAAGGAAGTGGGTTCCATAGGGAGGGGGCAGCAATCCAAAAAAAAAGCCCTGTCGCCCCAGGTCCGGTGCTTGGTCTTGGGGATTTGCGGGAAGTTGGCCTCGCCAGACCTGAGGTCGAGGACGTAAGTGGGGAGCTTGGTTGTTGAGGATCTTGTAGGTGGTGAGTAGAATTTTCAAGTGTATTCTGTATCAGATTGAGGTGAGTGGGTACCACGGACTGTAGGGGTGTCCAATTTTTTTTTATTTTCGAATTAATTGCGATTCTTATTTGTAATGATTCTTAACAAAAACAAAAAAAAATCGATTTAAATTAAACAAATAATATATAATTTTTTAATCTGTCCTGTCCAGTCACTCAGGCAAATCATATTGTTGATGTAGATCAGGAGTGCTCATTACGTCGATCGCGAGCTACCGGTCGATCGCGGAAGGTGTGTCAGTCGATCACCAGCCAGGCATTAAAAAAATAGTCCTAAAAAGGAAGCTGGATAAATAAGATGCCAAAAACCAACCACTTTCATGTGGTATTGGACAGAAATGACTTTTTTTCTCCTCCATTCGAAAATGCGGACGTTATCAGCACCACTGTCTGATTCCAATCACTGCAAGTCATCACAATCAGGTAATACACCAACTTATATTCTTGTCTTCATGAAAGAAAGGAATCTATATGTGTTAAACATGCTTGTATTATCTTTAAACACCTTTAACTTATTAACAATATTAACTATATGTGTTAAACATGCTTGTATTATCTTTAACCACCTTTAAGTTGTTAACAATATTAACTATAAGTGTTAAACATGCTTGTATTATCTTTAAACACCTTTAACTTGTTAACAATATTAACTATATGTGTTAAACATTCTTGTATTATCATTAAACACCTTTAATTTAGTAACAATATTAACTATATGTGTTAAACATGCTTGCATTATCATTAAACATCTTTAACTTGTTAACAATATTAACTATGTGTTAAACATGCTTGCATTATCTTTAAACACCTTTAACTTATTAACAATATTAACTATATGTGTTAAACATGCTTGTATTATCATTAAACACCTTTAAAAACATATATTTCATAAATAAGTAAATATAAATTATATATATGAATGAGGTAGATCCCACCGACTTGATCAATTGAAAAGTAGCTCGCCTGCAGAAAAAGTGTGAGCACTCCTGATGTAGATGATCATATCTGATGTACAGATTTACTTTAGAAAAGAGAAGTGTGGTATACTTCTTTTGTTGCCTTTTTTCTTT